>NW_018220703.1:94107-130777 GCF_001263595.1 Phalaenopsis equestris
TATATATATATATATATATATATATATATATATATGTATGTTGAAGCCGAAGTGGAAGCTGCTGCCATTGCTACCAACTGCTACAGCTATCTGCAGAAACTATATTTTCATAAGAAACTACTAGATATTCTTTTCTACTCTACCACTAGCAATCCCAGAAAAATATATTATGAACTTATTCAGTGGAATTGCCCTGTAAAGTGGTGGGTAAGAGTTAATACTATGGTAGTTTTTCTACTCTAAATGCTGGGGTAGGAGGGGTGTTTAGAAATGAAAAGGGTGATTTTTTTGCTTTACTTCCATTCTCCAAAATGGCCTGAGGACCCTTTGGATGTTGAAACTCAACCAATCTCTTAGGCAATCTTCATGGCACAAAAGTGTGGCTTTAAATTCTTAATTGTAGAATCTGATTCCCAGATTTTAATCAACATTCTTGAGGGGAGGATACCTACTCCATGGTATCAGAAATTTTGGTTTGACAGCATCCAAAGTTTGTGTTTAGGACAAAGGATCCTTTACTCCCATACATATAGAGAAGGTACTAGACTAGCAAATTGGCTTGCCAAACTTGCCCTCCACTCTGAGAAACCTTTAATTTGTAAAAGCCCCACCCCTCCTTTAATTTTACTTCTGAAAGGAGACCTTGTGGCTCTTCCTTTTATTAGATTAGGTTTTTAATCTGGAAAGCTCCTTTTCGAAACTCTCCTCTTTTGTAACTTTTTTTTTTCTGTTTTAATGAACTAGGAGCTTTTGGTTCCTTTTACATATATATATATATATATACAACAAAAAAGCAACTAGTGGCTCCTTACGCTTTAAAACACAAAAAAGTTACAAAATGAGGGAGGGACAGTGGATCCCCAGCTAAAGAAACAAAAATACATTATAATCCTAGGGGTTCCAAAATCCACAGTACACCAAAATCCACAGTACAAAAAATCCACAGTACAACGCGACGCAAAAAAGTAATGAAAAATGAAAGGTACTTCACAACCAAAAAACATGTGACCTAAAAAAGATAAAGCTCAAGTAGCTCCAGCCAATCCTTTCCTGCGCAAAAGAAAAAATCACACTGCTTGTAAGTCATTGCAATAAATGCCTTAAAATGTCGACCTGCAGCCAGAAAGCCTCACAAGTTGCCTCGACAGCATCAAAAAATTAACAGCAAAGATCAGTAGGGGGTCGAGCCAAAAAATTGTAAACCCATAAATAAAAGTTATCCTTGATATAATGCTTCCAACGTCTATAGTAGAACTAACAAAAAAATTACAAACGACCAAAATTCTAATCCACTCATTAGAGCTACTCCGGAAACATAGAAAAATAACTAAATATATAGATGGTGGTATGAATGTGAAATAGTGAAAACATCCTTTAGGAAGAGCAAAACCACACCAAATCCAAATGGCCTTATCCAATTGTGTTTCATATCCAAAATCAAATAACTAGATTGTGGTATAAATGTAAAATAAAGGCTGCATCCCCCAAGAAGTTTAAAAATCCTTAGCCAAATCCACGCCATAATCACACAACCATAGCAAAAAAAGCTTCCAGCAACATAGCCAATAAGTAAATTTAGAAATGGTGGCGTAAGTGTAATACAATGAAAAAATCCCCCAGGAAGAGCTAATCCAAATCCAAATAACCTTATCCAATTACTTCTAGAAATAAAGCCAAGACCAAATAAGGAGAAAGTGGTATAAATGTAAAACATTGAAAGCATCCCCCAGGAAATCCTGCCAAACCAAAACTAATAGTGAAAGGAGAATGCCATATAATGAATAATAAAAAACACTATTCTTTCCCATAACAAAAAAACCAATTACAAAGACAAGCCTTAACATCTAAGGTAAGGAGAATCAAGCAGTTCACCATTCAGGAGAGTGCAAGGATGTGACATGGGTAAAGTGCCAAAATTAACATTTATAGAATTCCTGGCCAAACAAGCTAACCAGTTAGCAGGAGAGTTACCTTCTCTGTAGATGAAAGACAAATGAAAAACTAAATTGTATTT
The DNA here is from genome assembly GCF_001263595.1 of Phalaenopsis equestris. Classification (NCBI taxonomy): domain Eukaryota; kingdom Viridiplantae; phylum Streptophyta; class Magnoliopsida; order Asparagales; family Orchidaceae; genus Phalaenopsis; species Phalaenopsis equestris. The sequence continues at coordinate 96,122 of NW_018220703.1, forward strand.
ACGAATAGAATCACAAATTTGATTCATATTACCAAGCCACTGAGGCATAGCAATATTGTAGAACTCATCTATAAGCGTTTGTGAATTCATCTCAAACATGATTTTAGTAAATTTAAGGCGAGTCCCAACCTGAAGAGCTGAAAGAAAAGCTCAACTTTCAGCCTCCAAAGGAGAGGTGGCACAAATTGGTGAAGCAAAATAATAAAGACACTATCCAAAATGATTCCGAAGGATCCCACCCATACCAGCCGCGCTTTAGATCCAACTGCCATCCATATTAAATTTAACCCAGTCCGTAGGTGGGAGTTGCCATCTGAAGATGGCCATCCTACCCACTTTAGACTGCGTAATATCACCCGGCAAAGGTAGGGAACAACATGCCCATTTAAAATGAGCCAAAATATTATAGACAGTAATATAGAGAGAAAACAAATTGTTACCATATTTAGCCTCATTCCGCGCCACCCAGATAAACCAAAGAAAAATAAGGGGAAACCAACACAATTTTTTTTTCCACAGAAATAGCATTTTTCCAAATATAAAGATAGTACTCAATAGAAGAAGAGAAAGGCCATTTTTTATTGAAATGGTTACCCAACATATTCCAAATATCAGCAGCAAAAGGAAAAAGAAAAAATAGATGTGCAACCCTTTCGGAGTACTTTTACATAAATAACATTGGGACACCATTTTGAAACCTTTAAGCTTCAAAATAACATCTAAAGGCAAAAAATTGAGAAAAAATATCCATAAGAAAAAATAGATAGATAGAGAGATAAGCTTGTTCCAAATAGCATTACTCCACCTCCAAACACTATAGGGATAGATATTATTATAAAGCATTTTGGTAGGGGATAAAGCAACAGTAGATTTCCATAAAGGAGAATCTTTTATAGTATTCTTTATGGTAAATTTAGCAATGTTAGTCACCTCATGAGAACTGAAAAGTTCATTTAACTTATTGACATCCCAATTACCTTGAAGCCAAATATTAGAAATAATTAAATCATTCGGAGTATCATGCTGCAACATGAGATTGTCACCCAAACCCCACTGATCATGCCAAACAGAGATATTGCCCTCACCAACGTCCCAAATGATAAAGTTCAGCGCCAGAGTTCTTGCTTTAAGAATGACTTTTTAAATTCTAGAGTCACTAGTTTTCTATTGCACAACAGTCGGATGATGATGAGAACAATATTTATGAAAAATGAATTTAGCCCATAAGGAATTATTGGAGCAAAATTTAAAGTAAAGCTTGCACATATTAATAGTAGAGATTTGATTGAGGCTTTTAAGGCCTAACCCGCCCAGCAGAAATAGACTTGCAAACTTTGTGAAAAGAAGTCCAATGTTTAGTAGAATAACCACCCGACCAAAGAAACTGATTAAAAAGTCTCTCAAGTGAGAGTTGAGTGCTCTTCTTGAGATCAAGAATTTGCAAGGCGTACAAAGGAATGCTAAATAAAATACTTTTAAGAAAAGTGAGGCGACCACCATTAGAAAGAAAGATATTCCTCTAATATTCAATTTTATTTTTAATTCTATCAACCAGCTCATCTAATTGGGTTTGCCTTTTATGCCCCCTCAACAGGTTGACCCCAAGATACTTGAGAGGAAGAGAGGTAGATTAAAAGCTAGTAAAAGAAATAGCCCAAGATGCAACGGAGCTTTTAAAATTCTTCCCAAAGAAAAAATTACATTTTCCTTTGTTAAACTGTAACCCCGAAGCTTCTTGAAATTCCTCAAGAACCCGCATCAACATCTTAATGGAAGTTTTACTGACATTAGCAAAAAGAATAGCATTGCCCGCCTAAGCAAGATGATTAACAAGAACAGTGGATTTATGATGGAAATGAGTGTACAACTTGTTAAGCTGCATCTTATTGAAAAGATGAGAGAAGTAATCAAAAGAGATGATGAAAATGGTAGGAGATAGGGGGTCCCCTTGCTTAATGCCTCTCTGAGCAGAGAAGAAGCCATAAGAATTGCCATTCACTATCACACTGTAGTGATTATTCTGAAGCCTCCGTTGAATTACTGAAATGAAATTATCGTGGAAACCACAAACATGCATAATGTGAATGATAAAATCCCAACTAATAGTGTCAAAGGCCTTTTTAATATCAAGCTTTAAGATCATATTACCCCCCTGACACTTTCTATGACACTTTCTATCAAGATCTTTTTCTATCAAGATCTTCAAAAAGCTCTTGGGCAAGTAAAATGATATCTGTGATTTCCCAACCCTTAACAAAAGCAAACTGATGGGGCGAGATGATCTTAGGTAACATAGGCTGAAGTCTAGAAAGCATCAATTTAGTTAACACTTTAGAAATGACGGAGGTGAGGGAAATAGGATGAAATTTATCCCAACTGGACTTATCATTACCCTTATAGATGAGCACAATCAAAGAGGAAGTGAAATACTTTTGAGGATCCTCCCCCCCCAAAAGAAACTTTGAATAGCGAGGGTGACCTCCTTTTTGATAAGATCCCAGCAAGAAACATAAAAAGAAAGAGGTAAACCCATCCGACCCCACAGCTATGTTGGCGTTAATGTCCTTAAAAGCCAATAAAATTTCCTGCTCAGTGGGGACCTCACAAAGAGAGAAGGAGGAAAAATAAACCCACTCATCTTCAAAAAGAGTAGTATTGACAGGAAAAACTTGAGTGTTGGGTCATAAAGAGATCAGTGAAATATTCCACAACACTTTGACCAATATCTTTATCAAGTGTATAAAAAGACCCAGAGGGGGAACAAATTTTAAGGATCGTATTAATATTCTTCCTGTGCTTAATGGAGGCATGAAAGTATTTAGTATTATGATCCGCAGAGGAAAAATTGATATCATTAGCTTTCTGCTGAAGAAAACATTCCTCTAAAGAAATAGCCTCCAGAAGTTTTGAATGGGCAGTGGCTAAATCATCAACAAGTTGAGTAGAACAAATTACTTGTTCCTCAAGTTTGTCAACTTTATCTTGAGCCTCGGTAACCTTTCTACGAACATTTCCAAAAATTTTGAAATTCCACTTACGTAAATGCGCAGCGACCTTTCTATGAAGCTGCCACAGGATGAACCAAGGATTACCAACACAATCAACATTCCACACCTGTTGAACAAGATTCAAAAAAGTCTCATGAGTGGTCCAGATTTTAAAGAATTTAAAATGATAGGTGGAAGGCTTAAAAGTGAAGGCAAGAGATAAAAGAATAGTATTATGATCAAAGGCGGCATGATTTAAATGACTAACTCTAGAGAAGTGAAAGTGATTAAGGAAATAGTAATTGACTAAGTAACAATCCAGCCTCTAAGCAAGGGATCCCCGCCTCCAAGTGAAAGGAGGACCAGTAAAGCACAAATCAAATAAACCAACTTCATTTATGTTATCACAGAAGTGATTGATAAGCGAAGAGTTACATCTCCTCCCTCCTCTTCTTTCAGAATGCTTCATAATCATATTAAAATCTCCCCCCACCAACCAATTATCAGTAATAGTGTCCCCCATCATAGTAAGTTTCTGCCACCACAGATAGTATATTTATCCTGTAGAAGAGAGCTAGCGTAGACAAAAGTGGCCCAAGCAGAATAAATATCATGCTTAAAATGAAGCAAAAAAAATTTCTCGTCATCCTCCTAAATAGTAAGATCAATAATATGTTTCCAGAAAATACAAATTTTGTTGTTCTTATTAGAAAAGAAACTGTAACGTTTAAAACTTCTACGAATACAATCCTTATTGGTGGAGACGAGAGGCTCCAAAACCGCAAAAATAACAATATTATGAACCCTACATAAGTGCTTTAATCTATTAAGGGAGGAAGGGTCCCTAACTCCCCTAATATTCCGACACATTATGTTAGACATTGTGTCTCACACAACCTCTTCTAGAATATCTAGAAGAGGAGCCAATCTGGTCACCATCAGAGAGAGACCTTCCATCAAAGATAATAGCATCTTTATTAAGATGTATAAGCTCATTATTCCTTTTAATTTTTTTCTTACAAGCAATTTGAACCATCCATTCCTCATCCAGCACATGCTTAATGGCAGAATGATCGGCCTGAAGAAAATTATTTTTATTAGAAAAAGTAGAGCTGATTTCCAATCGATCATTTCCCTCTTTTTACAGCAAATAAGAAGTTAAGAAATGAAGAGTAATATCATTAGTAGGGTCAGAAAGCATCTTGTCCAAAGCAAGATGTTTAGGCAGCCCCTCATAAAAAAGAAGAATATCAGAATTTATTTCAGCAACCTTTTTAGATCTTTCACAATTTTCATCAGAAACTCTAGAAATATTTTTTATATTATTCTCAAGAGTTTCAACATTTTCAAGCGGAGGAGAAGAGGTGTTTGAGACATCATTGCTAATATTAAAAATAGTAATCGGAGCCACCTTTTGGAGCATAACAGAAGGTAGATTGGCCACACCTTCAAAATTCTCATTCAGAAAAGTAGAGTGGTTCTTGACTTCATTACTAAAATCATTAAAATGAGGCATTACCATATTAAAAGTGAGAGAAGGTTGTTCAAGGGGATTCTGTTTGACCTTTAACACTTTGTTAGGCTCTGTTGGCTCAGTACGCCCAACAAGAAGCCCAACTTTAGTGAATTGGAAAGACTTGTTCTTTTTCAAATGAGGATGTGATCTATAGCAGTGCGTAGAAAAATGACCAAGCATTCTACAATGTGAACAATAAGGGGAATGATTTTCTAAAACCACTTTTTGCCAGTAACCTTTAAATTCTGACCCAATCCAGATCTCAACACAGAAGGGTTGGTTAATATCCCACTCAACCAAAACATGAGCCTCAGAAGGTCTATTTAATAGATAGGTGGGACCATCCATTTTTAGAGGTTTCCCATAAGCCGCAGCAAGAGAGGATAAGTTCTCGTTGTTGAACAAATGAAACTTTAAGCTCGGGAAATGAACCCAAATTGAGATCGTATGGGGTTCCTCCATAGGATCAAAATGCTTTGTCCAGTTCAAGATCTTCATGGGGATACCCACAATTTTAATGAACCTACTAGAAAATAATTGAGTATAGTCCTCGTCATTAGCTAATTGAATAAGGGCATGACGACCATCTAGCAATCCAATTTTCCAAAACCCCATAGGTTTCAAATAATCAAAATACCTACGAATCAACTCGAGCTTATGGTGCCCAAATAAAAACTTCGCAACAAGAACATGCCTAGCCGAAGATCCAAGAATATTGGATTCTTCATCAGAAATAAACATAGCAAATTTACCATTCTTATTTCCTATTTTTTGAATAAAATTGGAATCACAGCCCAACATCAAAGCGTCGTGAAACTTCTGAGGAAAAAACCCCATATCGCCAACCTTAGCGGTTTGTCCCCATGAGAGAGCCTCTGCAAATGTCTTAGCCATCACGCAGAAGTAGAAAAAATCTACCAAGGCACATACAGGGAACTAAAAAAATAAGAACACCGATGAAAAAAGGTACCTTCGAAAACATAAAATAACATGAAAAAAACAATAGATCGGGAAACAGAAAACAAGAAAAAAAAAAAAAATAAGAATATGAGATCCGTAAAAACACAGATCAGGAAAACAAGATTCGACAAACCCAACTAAAAAACACAGATCAGAAAACAGAAAAAAATAAGAAAAAATAGGTTAAATCCAAAAACAGGAAGAAAAGCAAGAAAAAAATAAAGAAAAGCACAAAAAATAAACCCACCAATCTGGAAATAAGAAAACAAAAACAAGAGAAAAAACTGTGAAAGCCAACAATGCTTCCAGATCTGGCTCCAAGGAGGCCCAAAAATGTGAAAAGGCAAAGAAACATGAGAGATCTTACCCAAAACAACCACGCGAAACCAAGCCCTAGGAAGGATCTCCATGATCGGTGAAAACGCCACAGCTCCATCGTTTTATATATTGTATATATATATATATTGTTTACCTCATTTTTGGTTGAGGACTAGTCTTTCTATTTAGTAGCCTAAGGTTTAGCCATAAGACTTTCGTATCAACTATTCTTAGAGAACTAGAAAAAGCAAGCTCATCATTAGAAATTCTAAACTCTTCTTTACTGAACTTGAAGTTCCATATTTGTCCTAACCTCTAGCATTTAGTAGGTCGGGTCATTATAAGGGAGCTCAAGGAGAGTTCCTATGGGGCTATTTGACCTTAGGGTTGACCCTGGCTGTTAGGCTAGAGCTAACACACTCACTTCACTCACAATCACTCACTACCCTAAACCTAAAATTTCTTGACTTTGATCCCTTGTTACTTTTGGGATATTCATGTAGACGATCCCCTAAACCTACTAGCCCTAGGTTCAGGTTTAGCTAAGACCAAGACATAGAGGACCCAAATGGGGTTTCCATTGGTCCGGGTTTCCATTGGTCCGTTTCCATTGGTCCATGGCTTACTTTTGGTGGTTAGTTCCCCAATCTTACCCAAAATACACATCCAGATCTTTTGCCCCTAAACTCCCCCAAATTACCCGTATCATTGAAACCTTAAATTTGGCCAAAATTCCCAAATTTACCAAAATATCCAAACCTTTTTTAAAAATCATTTCAAACCATTTAAAAAGACCCAAATTACCCAAAATCACCAAAAAAATGTCAAATTTCCAAAATATCCCTCCTTAGCCCAAAATCTAAAAAATTCCAAAAAATCCCAAAATTTCATAAAATATTACAAATAATGCCAATTTCATTTTTCTCAACTACCACATGACCCAATTTGGCCAATTTGACCATCATTGATTAAAACCCCCAAAATGCCTTTAAAGGCCCAAATTTCCCAAATTCAATTCAAATGTCCATCAACTTGATCCCAATCTCCCCAAATTTCAATCCCAAACTCAAATTCACTCTCAATGTGACCAAACTAAGCCAAGTCCAAGCTCAATTGGCCATGCTTTTTGAGACCCATTTTGATATAGGTCAAAACCCCAATTTTGGGCACATGACCTAATCTCACCAAATTGAATCCATATCCCCTTCAGTTGGCCATGGTTTATGTTGAAAACTCTTTATAACATTCCTACACATCAAAATTAACCATCAATTGGCCTTGGTAAAGTCTAAATTTCATTTAATTTCAACCTAGCTCCAAAACCCCAAATTGCCCCAAATTGGCTATGCCTCTAAATTTCACCAAATTGATTGCCTTAGCTCCAAAATTTCCATTCCATTCTTTCATGAAGAATCTTTGAGACATCTCCCTTGATCATTTGGACCATTAAATTGAGCCAAATTTAAAGCCTAGCCCAGTATAGACCCAAGTCTAGCCCAACATGCCCAAATTGACCAAATGTCCAAATCCTTCAAATTGACCCTCCAATTGAACTCAAAACCCTTTTCATCATTCACCAAAAATGTTCATTACAATCATCTACATCAAGTGCATCAATCAATTGGAATTAAGTACATGGATAACCTAACCCAAACCCAATTTTTGTTCATTTGCACCTACTTGGACCCATGCACTAAATGTGGCCTAACCACCCCAAAGTCACAAAATTAATGACTCCATAGCCATTTGTTGGACCCTAGGGACCAAGCTAAACCTCACAAAACCACCTAAGCTAATCCATGGACCAAAGGTCCCCTAAATCATGGGATTTTGATTCCATATTTGATTAAGCCTTGTATATTTTTTCCATAACTAAACCTCAACTCATTTAGTTGTTGTGACATATTCCCCTGAGTTCCCTGATCTCCTAGCCACCTCCCTCTGCCATGGCTGGCCGGCGTAGTCACCAAAGAAGTCAAAACTGAGGGCCACCCCCTCTCAAACATTACCCAATTCAAACTTAGAGGCCACCTCACCCAAATGAGATGTTGGAGCCTGTCCGCCCTCCATCTAAGCATCACATTGCACCCAAACACTAGCCATGACAGCCACCCATCAACCATTTTTATAAAATATAACCTCCACGGCCATGGAGGGAGTGCTGAAATTTTCTCAGAGAGAGCTTCACAAATCACTCACAGAGCTTCTTTAAGACCTCCTCGGTGCAATCCAACTATCTTCCCCCACTGATCCCCACAGTGGAAGCTCAATTTTGAGCTCAAACTTCTGTATAAAACCAGAATAGAGCTCAATCCACCTCCACAGTCCACCAAACTTAGATTACTTGTACCCACACCTTCACAACACTGAAAGAAGAAAAAGCCCCATCAAATCCCCCTTCCACAGAGTCCTTAGTATAAACTTTGATCAACACCTGAAATCAAGCTTTGTCGAATTCATACCTAGAACTTTCCCACAGCAAGAGGCTCAATCCATAGCCTCCTTGGACTCCAACGAACGTGCCAAGTATCTCTGATTGAAGCTTCCCTTCTCAGAGCAAAGGTATTAAACTCCTCATCTCGAGCCTCTTTTGATTCTCCATTTGCTTGGGCTTAATTTCGTGGCATCTTAACCGTATAGATATGTTCCTCTAGTCTAGACGAGCATTTTAAAAAATTTTTAAGCAAAAAATTCATTCAATTTGGTTGAGGAAAGAGGGAGATATCAAGCCTTGAAGATGGACGGTTCTTGGGTTAGGCCAATGGGGATGATGACGGAGCGCCGTTCAATCAAGTGTGTATCTGATGAACAATCAAGATGAAGCCAGACAATGCTTCTTTACATGAACCGCGGGAAGCATGGCTGCTAGTGTGGACGGCGACGTCAAATGGGAGCACGCCACATGGAGCTTTGGAGCTGCATAGGATCCAGTCAGTGCCGCACATTTAAATAGATAAATAGGTATTTAAATAATTCAGAAAATGACCCCTAACTTTAAAAATTCATATCTTGGCGTAAAAAAATTACAAAAATAAAATAAAAATACCCTCTTCCTTGGTGAACAGAGGAGAACAATGTGGAAATAATTTGAAGTTCATTTGATGCATGTTTTATTTTTAATTAATTAAACACTGTCTTGAGTCTTTTGATTCTCCATGCATATAGACATTTCACCATGGCTTGAATTTTTGGCATATTGTAGCCTCTGTCAAGGGGAACATTTTCTGATTTCTCCAAAGTCAGAGGAGAACTTTAGACAAAGATCCATATTTTTCAAGTTTATGTTTATTATTTGCATAAATAAATCATAATAATTAGCATGTCTCTTTGAAAAATCCAAGAAAATTTTGGAAGGTTTACTATGACCAGAGAACCTTTACGAAAATCTCTCATGAGGCAAGTCATTTAAAAGGCACCCAATCTTCATAAACCCTAAATCACTAAGATAATTAATTTTTGAAAATATAAAAATCAAAATGACTCGATTTTTATCTCTATTATTTTCTAAGATCCATATAACTCCCCATAAAAAAATTCAAAGCATTTTGAGTCCATTTGATGGCCTAAGTTGATTTTCCAAGTTAAGATTTTTAATGATCAAAATATAAATCAAAAAATTATGAAAACTTATTTTAAGAGTTCTCTGTGATTAGGGGAATTTTATAAAAATAAAATGGTATTTAAAATAAAAACTTCATTTTTAGCCTATCTTTAAATATTTAAAATAATTAAAAATTCATAAAAATCACATAAATAATAAATTTCATGGAAGTGTTCTAAATTATTTTTTAAACACTTAGAAATAATTGGAATATTTTTCCTGATTTTCTAAATAAAGATATGGTATTTTGAAGCTTAAAATAATTTTTAAAGGCTTAAAAATGGATTTCCACTAAAGTAATTCCAATAAATCAAATAAAACTCAAAAAAATATAAAATAGAAAATTTGAAAAATACAAAATTTACTTCCCTGGGTTCTTTGACCTTGCAAAAATTTTTTAAAAATGCAAAACTTAATATTCCCAATTTTAAAAATTTTATATTTAATGAATACCCCAGAATTTAAAATAAATCTAATAATTCAAATAAAAATCAAAAAATCATGAAATTTTATCCAAAGGCTTCTCTAGTCTAGGTATACCTCCAGTAAAAATCTACCTCTAGTAAAAATTTCAAGTAATTAAGCTTCACCTTAGTTAAGTTAGAATTTTTTTTTTTTTAAAATGAAATTTTTGCATGAAACTAATTATATAAATTAAATTGAATTTTGAAAAATCACATTTTCTCCTCTGATGTCTTAATTGACCCATGAATGAGGTAGGATAAAAATTTCAAAGTCATTTGATTTGAATTTAATTTATGAAGTGTTAGAGCCTTAGGGGCAAAAGTGTAATTTTATGAATTTGGTCTTCATTAACATTTAGGCTTAATTGAAGGAGGGAAATGGGCAACCTCTGATCTTAATTAACTTGTTTGGAAGATTGAAATTTAAAGGGGATTAATTGGTAGAAACCCACCTCACTTTCCTAATTAAAAGGATAAATTAATAAATTTCTACATTAATAAAATTTGGAGGTTTATTAAAATTAAATGAACTTAGGACTTAGGGATATAAGTTTTGAAGTCAATAATTAATCAATTTAATACCCCTATTTGATGTTCAAATGAAATTCAAATAATGAATCATGATCACCTAAAACTTAACCTTTTCAAATTAATTAAGACACTCACTTAGGTCTTAAGGGTTTAGTAGTGATCTAAGTTAAATGAAGATTGATTAAACGAGGATTAGAAAAGAAAACATAGCCCAAATTTAAGACCTTTAAAATAGTACAAGCCCAGTTAGGATTAAAATTTGGCTAAATGTTCCAACAACACTGGCTTGCCCCCTTTATGGGTCTTCATTCACATAATCTTTAAAATTAAATTACAAATGATAATTAGCTTACTATTATGGATAATTAGGACATCAATGTTCATTGAGCAATAGGGTTTTCATATGGTGAATTATTAAGCAACATAATGAGTTTAAATGAACTTAAGGCTTTTCACCAGGTGATAAGAGGGAATCATGGACCTGCTTCTTCCTCTTAACCTGTGGGATACCTCAGAGGTCTACTAAATTTAATATGCTTTGCTTAACAAAATCAACCTTAATTAAACTCCTAAAGACCCACCAAGATATGACGTAGGGTTAGGAAAACTACTAAAACATTACTTTTCCGCCTCTACATGAACTTCCCTCACATGTATTTTAAGTTTCAGGTGGTGGAACAAGAAGACTCGCCAGGTATGCTTTTTATAGTTTACAATGGTGTCTTTCTTGTACTTTTTATACTTGCAAAACTTGCATGCTAAACAACAATGTCACCCTGCATGAAAACTAAAACTATCAGGATAGCCACAAAACCAAAACCAAAACCAAAGTTAAAATCAACCAAGATACACCGCCACAATATTCAAAATATAAAACAACTTAAAATTTAATTACACACATCACACAAAACAACAGCTACAACTAAATTAAGATGTCTCTATCGGATGATAGAGATCAGATGATCGAGAACCCCTTGGATGAGGTAATGTACGGTTGCTAACGAGGCTTCCCACCGTCTAAATGAAATTATTGAACTAATTAAGTTGAGTTTAATAAATTCATTTGGACTAAGTGAATCCAATAGTAAATAGTGGTGCCAGAACGAAGGAACCGTGGGATCTTAACCGGTGTCGCTCTAATCAAATTTAACATCTCCCCATAAAAATTTAAAGAACTTAAACCATAGGGCCACCTAATTTGACATCATAACCTAACACCCTAAAAAAACATAAACTCGCCACGACGAGGAGCTTGGAGCTAGCATGGTAGGCAACACGATCATCTTCAACAGTAAAATCTATCTACATCAGCTAAACAGATTTCTTTCCTTCTTTGGAATTAAACAACAAAGTCATAGGACTTTGAGGTTATCTGCTTATGCAACATAAATCCTCATCTCATCTTTAGACATTTGTATAGCTCTGTTGTAAAATATAAGACCTAAGTCATTTTAGGATTCTGAGGTTGTTGTTTGTTGCGACCTAAATCCTCACATCTTCCATGCTATTTGTGTGATTGCTTCACACCTTCACACAAATGTAAGCCATAAAATTGGCAGGATGAAACATTTAAATTTTTTTCCTCAAAATTGAAGCCAAAAAAATTGAAGCCAAACAATCAAACAATAGGATAGACTGGGAAGGCACTGAGGTTCTCCTCCAGATCTATGTCATCCCCTAGTCCTTCCTTCTATGGATTCCATAATAAATGTCCTAAATTTAAGCATTCCCCTTTCACACCTCTTTGTCCAATTTCATTGAAAAGTTATTTCCTTTGAATTCTTTGAAGATAGTATTTCTTGACTTTTATCGAGAGTTTTCTTAGATGAATTCGGTCATTTAAGATGTAATTAACTATAGGGCTTGCCATTATAGGTCCCAGCTTAATATAAACCCTATTTAATTCTTCATATTAAATAGGGGAAATTGTTGGCAAATAAAATGGTTTCGCAGACCAAATGAACGTCATACCTTTCTTAGTTTTTTTGATCGAGCCTCATCCTCAAGTCTTGTGTTTATCCTTTGGGATAGATAAAGAGTTTGAGGTATAGCGCTCTTTTATTTAAACTATGAAAAATATGAGGTCATTTTGATTTCATACTTTTCTAAACGTAAACATCCTTCCCAAGCGGGTGATGGGATTTTGTTGATGGTGGCCGACAGCTTCTTACGGGCAACTCCCCCAACAAAAATAGTGCCCACACACACACACACACACACACACACACACTACCCGCGTATACCACACAGACATTCTCCTCCCCCCCAATATATATATATATATATATAGCTATAGCTCCATACATGTTAATGTGAAAGTTGGATTACAAAAAGAGTGATAAGATCACCAACCCACACCCTACCCATCTATCTAACTTAGAACATACAAAGAAGTATATAAAAATTGTGGGAAATATCTATGATTGACACAAAAGCTTATCTAGTGTGAATGTAAGAAATCAACCCATACAATTAATATAAGGAATGGATACTATCCCCATGGAGAAGAATTTCAAGCTAAGTGGATCTGAGAGAATCTGACTCAACTACCAATTTTACTATGTTGCATTGCTTGGCAAGGTAGATTGCCCAATAAACAGCAATCATTTCAATTTCTAGTGTATCAATTGCCCAAGTTGGAGAGGAAAAGTATAACATGCACTTCCCTAAAGAGTTCCTAAATAGTCCTCCCACACCAGCAGCCTCTTTACAAAAGCTTCCATCTGTATTGGCTTTCACCCACCGTATAGGAGGTGGGTTCCAGAGAACTAAAGTAGGCACTTTCAGCTTCTGCACACTGGGCCCCCAATTCAGGAAAGTATTGGGAAAATTCTGAAATTTTGTTATCTTTTGCAAATAAGAAGTACAATTCAGAACCACATCCATCACCTTAGGTTTGTTATTTTCATTTTTAAACTTGTTCCTGCACATCCAAAGGAACCAGGCAACAACACAAGGAATGATTAATAAATTGGCATCTAACCATTCCATCCAACACTCCAAAATGTATTGCCAGCTAACTTTCACATTGTCAATATTGAGCTGTTTTAATATATCAGACCTAACCCTTTGGGAGAAACTACAGGAGAAGAACAAATGATCCAGACTTTCTTTAGCTTTACTGCACAGATGACAGCAAGAGGGTCCCTTAAGCCATTTCATCTTCAAAATGTCATAAGTAGGAAGTAAGGATTTCCATAACCTCCAGTCGGACAAGGACATGGAAGGTGTTAGCCACTTCCCCCAAATCAATTTACCCCCAATTTACCCCACTTGACAGTCCCCCAAATCAATTTACCCCACTTGACAGGTTGCCATTCATATAACAATTGGAAGATAAAGGCACAAATTTTTTGTGAGGAAGCCTGTCTAGTAAAGAGTCTATCTTTTTATCTAGGATTGAATTTTGTTTTCTTTACCTAATGTATTTGCTGTTCAGTTAGGATGGCAGCCAACAAATTGCAGTTCCACTGATTATCAGTCCAGAATTCCTTCACTTTTGTCATTGTGTTAGGATTGGAGGTATGTAGTCTCTCCCCATTCCACACCCAATTATCCAGCCAGAAATTAACTTTGCCTTTGCCAAGCTTCCAGATAAATAGATCCTCAGCTTTATTTCTAATCTCTAAAAGCTTTGTCCACAGCCTGGAATTACCCACCTTCTTCTGAGCCATAGTAGGATGAACTGTCCTACAATACTTTCCCTTCATAAACATAGCCCAAAGTCTGTCTTGTGCTCTGAACTTTATCCATAGTTTGCATAGGTTGATGGTACTGAGTTGCTAAAAATCTTTAAAGCCTAAACCTACAACACTTAAGGGTTTACATAGTTTATTCCAAGCTAACCAATGGAATTGTTTTTTTGTCCAGGCCACATAAATTTGTTGAAAATTCTGCCCAGCCTTATCTGAGTTCCTTTCTTCATGGTAAACATTTGAAGAACATAAGAAGGAATGGAAGTTCGGATACTTTTAAGGAGGGTGATTCTACCTTCATTAGAGAGGAAGTAATTAGTCCAACATTGCACTTGTTTTTGAATTTGGTCAATAACCCCAATGAATTGAGTTTGCTTGGTTCTCCCTTTGATTAATTGGACACCAAGATAGTTGATTGGTAGAGAAGCTTTGCTGAAACCAGTATGTAAGATGCATACTAGAGGTGATTTGGAAGTGTGTAAGTCCTTGGTAAGTCCTTGGTAAACTTGGTAAAGAGCCTTCACAGCAGCCTTGGTAGCCTTGGAGAAAATAATAATATCATCTGCATATGACAGATGACTTACCCCAATGTTGGATTTATGTTGATATGCAAAGTGAGGAGAAGAGGCAAACATTTGATTTAGAAGCTTAGAAAGATAATCCATAGCAAGAATGAAGATTGTAGGAGACAAAGGATCTCCTTGTTTAATTCCTCGAGAGGCAGTGAAGAACCCACGGCTTTTAACATTGATTAAGATAGAGTGATTGTTAATACAAAGCCACCTTCTTACCAAATTTATAAAGGCCCCAGAGAAACCCCTAGCATTTAGAGTGTCCAAGATAAAATTCAAGATAATAGTATCATAGGCTTTCTGGATATCTAATTTCAGAATGAGATTGCTGCCTCTACATTTTCTGTCAAGGTCCAGCAACAACTCCTGTGCCAAGACAATATTATCATAGATTTGTCTCCCTTTCACAAATGCTACCTGGTTATTACAGATAAGTTGCTGGAGGTGAGGTTGGAGCCTGTTGTTAATAACCTTACTGATAAATTTTGACAGGACATTTGTTAGACTGATAGGTCTGAAGTCTCCCCACCCAAACCTGCTAAAATTTTTGGGAATCAAAGTTATAGTGGAAGCAGTGAAATACTTAGGGGGATCCATACCTTTAAAGAAGCTCTGCAAAACATCAGCAACCTCCCCACTGATGATATTCCAAGAAGTCTTATACAATTTGGCAGTAAAGCCATCAGGGCCAGCCACCTTATTGTCATCAATAGAGTCCAATGCAGCTTTACTTTCCTTTTCCATAGGAATCTGAATAAGGTCCAAGCTTTGAACATAATCAATGCACTCAGAGAAAATTCCACCTTGATAGGAGCTCTCTCAGTAGACTGATCCATAAAGATATTATGAAAATAATTAACAGCATCAATGGCAATGTTCTCAACATCAGTTAATACCTTGCCATGAGAATCATTTATGGAAAGGATCATGTTATTCTTCCTTCTGAAATTAATACAAGCATGATAATAGCTTGTGTTTCTGTCTCCCTCAATAAATCTGGTGACTGCAGCTTTTTGTTCCAGAAAACATTCTGTAAAATTGGTTTGCATTAACAGTTCTTCACTGGCTTTGTGCAGGTCAGCTTCAGAATTTAATCCCATTTGAAAATTCTTTTCCATTCTTATAACATTACTTTGGGGAGTGGACAGGTTTTCATTAATATTGCCAAAAGTTTCCCAATTCCACTTCTTTAGATAAGCATCCACTTTCTTCTGAAGAATCCATAATTTTAACCAGGGATTAAAGTTCCCTTCTGCCCTCCAAACCTTATAAACTTCTTCACTAAAAGAGGATGAAGAGTCCACATGTTTTGGAATCTGAAAAGAGCTTTATTTGGCTTTTCAGCATTTTGGATAGTACATAGCAGTGGTCGCAGGATAGTACATAGCAGTGGTCTATGGTCAGAATCTGCCATATCCAAATGAGTAATGATAGTACATGGCACCTTTTCTCCAAGTGAAGTTTGGCCCTTGATACCCAAGATCAAACAACTCAGCCTTAGAGAGAAAATCATTGAACCTGTTTATTGCAGAGACAATAGGTGATCTACCACCTTTTCTTTCACCAAGAGAGGAAAGACAGTTTAAGTCACCCCCCAAAATCCAAAAAGAGTTTACTGCTTGTCCAATCTGAGTCAACTCATTCCATAAGGTGGCTTGGTTGTTGGCAAGGCTACTGGCATAAATGAAGGTGGCATAGCCAACTTGAGCTCCAATACAAAATTGGATTTGAATAAACTGAGAATTATTTACCACAACAGACTATTGTAATTTAGCTCTAGCAAATAGCCAAATTTTGTTATTGGAGTTAAAGAAATGATCAAATTGAGGGAACTTCCTCTGAATTTTTTGGGAATTTTTAGAAACTAAAGGTTCAAGAATGGCAAAACACCAAACTTTATGAACTCACACTAGATTTTTTAATCTCTTGAGAGAAGAGGGGTGAGCAATACCCCTAATGTTCCAAACAAGAAACTTAATCACTGAGAGAAATTCCTCCCTTTCCCCCTAGTCCTTGGAAGGTGTTCCATAGTAGTCTGGCCCTCCAAAGGCTGTTTAAATTCTAACTTGACTTTTATCTTTTTATTGCGTCTTTGAACTTGCCAATCTTCAGTTAATACATCAGTGAAACTGTCAATTCTAATTGGATTAATACTGATTAAGCTGTCATCGTGTATTATATTTTCCTTTAAATTTCTGTTAATACCATTGGCTTCCTCATGCTCCACAGCATTGTTATTGGGTTTAACCCCAATAGTATTATCAACTACATCATTAGTAGCCACAGCTGCCACTACCATTCCATCTATTTCTACAGGCCTAGAAGTATTTCTGTCCTTAGCAGGTTTTCTTTTAGATGGAGGGTGTAGTCTATAACACCTTTCCACATTATGTCCAAATATTTTACAATGTTGACCATATGCTAGTTTTTTTTCCATTACTATTTACTACCAAAATCATTCTTCAGAAGTACCAATCCATACCCTATCTATTTCATGCAAGGAGATATCCCTTTCTACCAAGACTCTAGCACCAGATGGTCTAGCCATATTGTAAGTAGGGGCATCAATTTTCAGTGGGCAACCAAGGACCCTACTGATGCTGAAAAGAACATTTTGATGGAAGTACTGAATAGGTAGGTTGAGGAATTTGAACCAACTAGGAACTACAGGGGGTTCCTTTGAGGGATCAAACTCAGGTGTCCACTTCATTAACTTCATTGGAACTCCATTGATAATTAGAGTTCGTTTGGCAAAAACCCTTGCATAGTCCTCTTCATTAAATAATGAAATTAGCAGGTGCCTTCCATCTATTAGACCCAGCCTCCAAGCACCTGTTAATTTCAAATCCCCAAAGAATTTCCTTACCAAATCCATTTTAGGGTGGCCAAACTGGAATTTTCCAACCAGAGTAAATTTTATTATTTCATTGAGCTCACTAGTTTCTTGAGGAGAGAAGATAATTGCAGATTCCCCATCCTTTACTCCTAAAGGATTAACAAAGGGGCAAACTCCCCTCCCAGCAGCAGCATCATGTAAACATTGAGGGAAAACCAAATATTCAAAAGATTTAGGTACTTCCAAGCCACTAACAACAACTTCAGCAAAGGTAGCCTTGGTATATTGGGCATTGGTATCCACATCAATGGGGTAGGCCATTGAGGACATCAAGACCAAAGACAAAGGCAGGGAAAGAAAGAAACCCGCAAACAACAAAGACTAAAGTCCAACAGAAAGAGAGAAGTAATTTCAGAGCCTCAAAAAGTATCAATGTAGCTAAAACCAGGAAAACCAAAAAAGAAGGGAAAGACCAAGGAAAAGCAGTAGCTAACAACAACTTTAGCAGTAGAACAATAATAACACTTGAAACAAACTTCCCGAGCAAAACCAAATATATATATATATTAAAAATAAAAGATACAAAAGAAGGGAGACAAAAAATCCCTTCCCAAAATTAAACAGAAAGGACTCTAATGAAAGGTAGAGCCACATGGTCTCCATTTAACAATAACTCTAACTAGGGGGTGGGGGAAGTGCCTACCAAGGGAAGCTCAGAGTGTAGGCCAACATTTGCTAGCCAGTGGGCAGGCTTATTGCCTTCTTATTGCCTTCTCTCAATGTATGGGAGAAGGAGGTGCTAAGTCCCACACTCAAGAATTGAATGCTTTTGATCCAGTGGATCAAGTACCATGGAGCTGTTATCTTACCTTCATTGATAATATATAAAACCATAGAATCTAATTCAACAATTAAGGAGTGAAAGCCACACTTATGAGCGATAAACATAGCCTAGAAAACTGCCAGAGTTTCAGCCTTCAAGGATCCACAGCCCTTACAGGAGAGTGGAAGTTGGGTAAACACTTCCCTTTGTCACATCTGAACACCCCACCTATCCCAGCAGATGGAGTAGAAAAACTACCATCAGTACTTACTTTAATTCCACTCTTAGGGGGACATCCCTAATGAATAAGTTCATACTTGATTTTTCTGGGGAGGTAGCAGGCAGTGCTGCAAAGAATTTTAGGAAGCTTTCTATGGCAATACAATTTCTGCAAATAGTTGAATCAATTATTAGCAATGACAACAGCTTCCACATAGGTGTCTTCATATTTCAACTTATTTCTAGCCATCCATATAAACCATGCAGTGATACAAGGAATGGGGGTAATTTTTGGGCCTGCCAATCCTTCCAGCTAAGAAAGAAATCAAACCAAGATAGCTGAGCAGTATTCACTTCAGTTTGGGCATTAAAAAGTTCCAAACTTGTTGAACAGTGGTGCAGTTAAAGAATAAATGTTGAATAGATTCTTCTTGGGGCTTACATAACCCACATCTAGAAGGGTCTCTCAAACCTTTTAATTTCAGTATTTCATCAGTGGGAAGAAAGCCATGAAATAATCTCCAAGAAAAAAATTACATAGAAGGGGATTGGAATTTATTCCACACACATTTGCCGCATAGGACTTCTTATTGTGGGAAACAGAAGTTTGATATGGATGCTGATAAAGACTGGGACACCTTCTTTTTCACAATAAGTTTATCTTTTTTATCTCTATTTATGTTGCATTTCAGAACTTTATGTAAGATTTTATTATCCAGTATGTTTTGTAGAGCTTACTGATTCCAATCTCCATTGAGCCATAAATCAGCCACCTGAGTTGAAGGATTGAGTGGAGAAAAAGATGGGGGGTGGATTAAGCCCTCACCAGTCCAATTATCTAACCAAAGATTAAGCTTGCCTTCTCCCAATTCCCAAATAAATAAATTTTCAGCATGTGTCCTCGCCTTTAGCATAAGATTCCAGGCCATGGAATCCCCTGGTCTTTTAGTGACAAGGGAAGGATGCATATCTCTGCAATATTTTCCCTTCAAGAATTTAGCCCAGAGAGAAAGCTGGGCTCTGAAAATAATCCAAAGCTTACAAAAGTTGATTTGGGAAATTGGTTGGATACCTTTGAATCCCATCCCACCAGCTCTAGTACTTCCACAAATTTTCTGCCACCTGGTCCAATGCATTTGTTTTCTCTGACCTGCCCAAAGGAATCTATTAAAAGTTCTTTCCAAAGTTAATTAGGTGGATTTCTTCATTACAGAAACCTGAGAGATGTAGGATGGAAGAGCTATCAAGACACTCTCAAGAAGAGTAATTCTACCACCATTAGAAAGGAAGGAGTTAGCCAGCAGTTCAACTTGTCTTGAATATTTATGGCACACTCATAAAATTGGACTTGCCTAGTTCTCCCTTTCAATAACAAAGTGTCCAGGTAATTTAAAGGTAATTATCTGGAATTGAAACTAGTTAAGTCTGAAATCCAATGCTTGATGTCAGGCTTAACTCTTTTGTTGAACATCATTTAGCATTTCTTAGTGTAGAATTGCAATCCTGAACTGTCTTGAAACTTCTTCAGGCATTCAAAAACCCAATTTAGCAGCTGGCTTAGTTGCTTTAGCAAAGATAATTACATCATCAGTAAATGCTAAGTGATTCACAATAAGGTTAGATCTATGATTGTATAGTGTGTGAGGGGATGTAGCCATAAGCTAATTCAATAATTTGGAAAGGTAATCAAATGCAATAATGAATATAGTAGGAGATAAGGGGTCACCTTGCTTGATTCCTCTTGATGAAGTGAAGAAACCATGAGAATTACCATTAATAAACACTGATTGATAAATGTTTCTTAGCAATCTATGTATCGGTAAGATAAATTGATGAGTGAAGCCCCTTGCAGATAACACTTCCTCAATGAACTCGCAATGTATGGTGTCATATGCCTTTCTAATGTCCAATTTAAGGATTAGATTCCCACCTACGCATTGCTTATCCAGATCCATCACTAATTCTTGAGCCAACCGAACATCTCCACTATGCTTCTCCTTTTGATGAAAGCTGACTGATTCTCACTAATAAGGTGAGGTAGGTGAGGTTGGAGTCTGTTGGAGATCACCTTACTAATAATCTTAGACAAGACATTGGTAAGGTTCATAGGCTTGAATTGATCCTAAGAAAATGTAGAAGTTTTGGGAATTGAAGTTTTGGTAGAGCATTTAAAGTAGTTAGGAAGATCTAATCCTCTGAAAAAACCTTGCACAACCTAAACTATATCATCTTTAATGATCCTCCAGGATTTCTTATAGAAGTCAGCAAAAAAACCATCAGGACCTGCCACTTTGGAGCTGTCAACGGAAGCCAGGGCAGACCAGATTTCCTCTTCCCCAGGAATGGAAGCCAGGTCCAACCCCTAGTATAGTTCTTATCCATGCAGAAAAATTCATGCTGAGTTGGTTGCCTAGAGACTGGAGGTTGGGTAAATAGTGTTTGGTAGTAATTGATAGCACTAACGATAATTTGTTCATCAAAATGGAGCCACTGTCCAACTGGATCCTTAATCTTTTGTTGCCTTAAATTTTCTTCTGTAATTACTACAAGCATGAAAGTATTTAGAATTTCTATACCCCCCACAAAATATGGTCTTAGCAGCTTTTTGGGCATAAAACTCCTCCTGCATGCAGATGGCAGTCATCATATTTTCATTAGCTAACATTAAGTCCTTTTCCAACTCTGGGTTAGCCTCCAAACAAGCCTCCAAATGAGCAACATCCTTTTTCAGCCTACAACACTTTCAAGTTGTTGTCCCCCACTGTTGTCCAATTCCAATTAGATAAATGCTTTCCTAACTTCTTTTGCATCAAACACAACTTAATCAGAGGGTTAGAGTGATGGCAGTCCCTCCAAACCATTGTGACTTTATTCAAAAAATCCTTGTGAGAAGACCACATATTGAGGTATCTAAAGCTTGACTTGTGCTTGACATGTGAGGCAGAAATGGTCAAAAGCAGTGGTCTATGATCAGAGCCTGTCATGGTAAGATGTTGAACTGAGGTATGTAAAAACTCACAAAGCCAAAGGGAGTTCACAAATATTTTATCTAACCATTCCAAAAGAGGACCCCTCCTCCAGGTAAACCTTGGGCTAGTAAAACCAAGGTCATAAAGGCCAGCCATGCTAATTTTATCATTGAAGTAATTCATCTGATTAATATTAGAAGGGTTGCCACCCAACTTTTCAGAGAGAACAGAAATACAGTTAAAATCCCCACCAACCATCCAAAAAGAGTTACAAGAGCTACTTATAACAATAATACTATCCTAAAGCTCCTTTCTAGCACTAGAAGAGCACCCTGCATAAACAAAAGTTGCCAAACCTTCCTGCCCCCAAACTGAGCCTTAATATAGAGAAACTGTTGGTGATCCCACAAAATGTTCCATAACACCTCCTTCCTATGAAGCACACACATTTTGTTATTCAGATTAGATAGTTGTATGAAGCCAGGAAATTTATTAATAATTCGTTGGGATTTTTTGGAGACAATAGGCTCCAAAATAGCCATAAACCAAAATTTATACATCCTATTCAAAACAATAAGTCTGTTAAGGGATTTAGGATGTGTCATTCCTCTAACATTCCAACAAAGAAGATTCATCATCCAATTGAGATAGATTTTCCCCTCCTTCTGGTTTTGGCCATATCCTCCTTAGTTTCTATGTGGGAGTTCCTATTCCTAAGGGAGTAAGCTCCCTCCTTGACAGTATTCAATTCTCGGTTGCCCTTCTTCCTTTTTCTAGAGTTTTGGACAAGCCATTCATCATCCAATTCTATCTGCAGAACCTCAACTGTTGTAGTATCAATAGGATGATCCCTAAGGATCACAAGTTCCGATTCATTTTGATTTGTTTGAAAAATAGGAGTGGTTGTTTCATTATCAGTTTCAGCACTAGAACAATAAGTAGTTATTGCATCTGTTGGATTCTGATGGAGAATTGGAGGGCCTGCTTCAGTATTGGCATTGCTCCAAGGAGTGTTGGCATCATGCTGATCATAAGTTCCATGATCAACGTCAGGGACCTAGCTTGTTTCTTGAGGGCCAACATCCTCAAGGACTTTGCTAATAAGATGAATTTCTACTGGAATGTCAGTTGCCCCTTCCCTCAACTGACCATCCAAGGGCACCACAGAAAAATGATCAGCCACATTAAGGACCCCACCCATAGACTTCCTGAGATGGGGATGAAGTCTAAAACATTTATTATTTATATGCCCAAACATGCTACAATGGAAACAGTAATAGAGCTTTTGTTTAGCAACTATCTTTTGTCAATAGCAATTATGCTCAGTCCCCAACCAGATTTCCTCAACTGCTGGGAGGGTGATATCCCTTTCTACTAAAATTCTAGCAATTGAACGTCTTGAAAGGTTATAAGTAGGAACATCCAATTTCAGAGGTTTACCCAGAGCTTGGCCAATAATAAACAGAACTTTATGGTTGAAGAAATGCATCTTTAACCCTAGAATTTTGAACCAAATAAGAACTATAGGGAGCTCCTTGCTAAGGTCAAACTCAGTGGACCATTTCAAGATCTTCATAGTGTTGCCTTCAATCTATAAGAGCTGTTTGGAGAAGATTCTAGCAAAATAATCCTCTCTTGAGAGGTTAATTAATATCTGCCTAACATCAATAAGGCCAACCCTCCATGCACCTTTGAGTTTAATGCCATGAAAATATTTCCTGAAAGCTTCAATTTTAGGGTGTCCCAACTGAAATCTGCCTATAAGAGTAAATTTCTCATTCTTCCTGCTCAAAGGTTTAATAATCGGATCATCCACCTCATGGTAGTTGTGAGGGAATACAAGATCATCAAAGTCTTTAATGGTATCAACTCCTTTGCCCACTAAATCAGCAAATGTGACCATAGTCCATTGAATGTTTGTGGATGAATCAAAATTGTTATGCTTAGTCATAACAACAAAGCCTCAATGGAATAATATCAAATTGAAAAATGGAATTTCCAGGGAAACAGAAAACTACAGAAAACTTAGCCACAACCTTCAAAAGAAAGGAAAATAGCCAAATGAAGGAGAGAAAACTAATCAATCAAGAGCTAGAAGCCACCACAAGCCTCAAGAAGTCCATGAAAACCCTAGCAGAGCAAACTCCAAGCTAGCAATCTTATATATTGTTACAACACAAACACAAACAGAAACATAAATGATAAATGACATCAATTCTTCTATTAACTCATTGCAATTCATTACCTTACTTCCAATTTATAACAGAATCAATACACTACAGTATTAGCTACTTATAAATGATTTTATAGTCTAATCCAAAAGATAAGATTATCTCTAATATATTGGCTTCTGGGCATTAATCTTAAGCATCCCTTCATCCTTCTAATTAAGCACCTATAACAAATATAAGGGTAGCTTAAGATCATCCACGTATTACTTATCAAATAGGTTTGCAACTCCTACCAAATGAAACATAGTTAGGGAAAGGAAGTAACAAAATTGAGATGGAATTGTCACTGGTTAAATTCAAGATGTCTCTTGTAAAACTCAAGTCCAGTTGAGACCCGAGTCATTGTGGACTTATTAATCCAACTATTACTATAAAACATATACAAATATAGTCATAATAAAAATATAAGGAATCACCTCTTTGATGACACACAAAGATCAAATCAAACCATCAACAATGAAAATATCTACCAACATTAATCAAACTGATCAATCCACAATGACACATAAAGATCAAATCAATTCAATATCAATCCAAACATCCTCCAACATCAATCAAACTGATCACACCACACTAAAACAAAGATATTTAACCTTAAAAATTACATCTCACAAACACACTATCAAAAGATAACCATGGGTTCCCTCTCATGAAGCGCTAGGTTTTATATTGCAAGCCCGATAAAGGGTTCCTCCTGGATCAAAATTCTGTTTAAATAATCCTTGATCATTTGCCCAATCTTTTTTAGATCTAAGGATTCTTGCAAAATCCCTAAATTTTTTTTTTTTCTTTTAGCTTTTCTATTTCAGAATTATTCATATCATTATTCCTAAAGTTTCTTTCTAGATACAATATTCTTCTAATGATTTTCACAATTTTCATATGATTATCATACTTAAACTTTATATTAAATGGATCTCAATATGATAATTCAAGATCTCCTAAATTTTGGATTGGATTCTCTTTAGATAATTCAAATTTTGGATCAATTTTTAATGAGTTACCCTGCAGTCCAGAATTTTCTTTTAATTCATCCTCTTGTGGTACTACAATAGGATAAATTATTAGTTTAATTATCTCATTCATAAAATTATATATTCCATGATCCTTTAAATTCTTTACTTTCTTCAAGAAACTCTTTCTTAAACTTCACATAATTGGGTATTTGTTTTAATGCCTTGGCGAACGGAATTTATAGTTGATATTCTGAATTCTTCTATAAATCTTGAGAACTGCTGGTCTATTTTTTGTATCAATATTCTATGAGGAAATGGTGGAGGTGGTCATTCAATATTTATCTTAGTTGTTGAATTATGTTTTCTAATTCCTCATAAACTTCTTTCATTGGTCTTTCAATCTCCTTTTCCTCTTTTCTCAACTCATTATTTATTGGAACCATATTTTCTAAATCACTTTCACTACTTAGTTGGATAGCTTTATCCTGTTCACCTTTCTTCTCCTCAGGGTTTATCTCAAGGCCACTAAGTAAAATCTCTGGGGGTAACTGTTAATTGAAATAATAATCTGCTCCAGCTAGTTTTCAATATTCCTTATTGTGACCCATTGACTTTCCAATTGACTCGCCATTTGAATCAAAACCTCTTCTAACAGTAATCTCTTCTCCTCATCCTATGATTTGGAGTTAAATCTGTAAGAAAAGGACGGTCCATCATTAATTATCGTGATTATTCCAATTACATGTCTGATTAAATTGATTATCTTTACAAAATTATTCTATTCCAAAATTATTATTCTAGTTAATATTCAAATGATTTTCCCAACGTGGGTTATAATAATTGAAATAAGAATTATGTTTCTCATTGCTAGTTTCAATCCACTGTCCAAATAAATTTTCCTCAATAATTACGGGTCCTTGACTAGCATTAAAATCCAAATCTGAATACTCATTATTTTGTTGATTTGCCATTTTTACAATATATTCATTAAGTCTTTCTGATTCATAATCTTCCTAATAGTTCTTTCTCGATCTGAGTTGTATGGTTCAAGGTCTGTTGCTTCTGAACTACGCATAAAAAATTAAAGACTTAACAAATTATAAAAGATCTCCAAAAACATTTTGGTATTTTGGATTTCTCTTTAAAATAAACATACAAAAATTAAAAACACTAGGTAATATTACTATAATTTCCGATTCTAGGACTTACAGGTTTAACTAAAATTTTTCTAAAAGTTCTTATCGTTGCTTCTCCGGCAACAACACAAACACCTGACCCAACCCCCAATTACGGAGATTTTTACGCTCTGAAAGATGGGCAAAAACTTTACCCAATTTATATTTAAGCTGTTAGTTTGAAACATAATATTTTACAAAACTTAGAATTTGATTTATATTTAACACATTATGGGTTTTATGCAAGGATACATATCATTTAGGACCCCAAGAATAGGATAATATAGTGTTTTCTTTTAGGACCCCAAGTATCGATCCCATAGAGAAGCGAGGTAAGAAACCCCTTAGGCTAATTAAAGTTTTCGATTATCAGGCCCTCATTTGGAAGGTCATTTATGATGTTGTTTTATCTAGCAACTACTCCTAAATGCAAATATTAAATGTAATGATAACAACTATTCTTAAATTGAAATATTAATTCTAAAGGTAACTTTTCTAGATATAAAGATAACTTTTTGGATAATTTGATTAAGAGAATTTTGAGATATTAAAGACTATCCTTCCTGTACAATGATCTAGATAATGTAAAGGAATGAAATGCTTAAAATATATTATTATCGGTGACAATTAGGGGCATACCTTCTTCGTTGCCCCCTCCTGGTGCTAGCAGAGAACATTGATTAACTTATGGTCGATTCCTTAAAATCTCAATTCCACATCAATGTTATCTAGTCTCTCATCTCTACATGCCCCTAGCCTATGCCATCATGATGGTCGATTCCCAGCGTTAGGGTACTAAACCTTAAGCCAAATTGAGAAGATTCTAGCTTGTCACCCTAAAACTAACCAATTCTACGCTCATCGAAACTTATATCCCTATTTATTTTCACTTCCCCTTAGGTGATCGTAATGGTTCTGCCTAGAATGAAGTGTGGTATCCACTAGATGGGTGAAATCATAGCCCTTACGAGTCGTTATGCTGCGAATTTTAACCACACAAGTGATCAGTTTCAAAAGTTAATTAAGAGCTGGTGAAAACACCATCACATTAATTAAATAAGAGAATATCTAAACAAATCTAAATTCCTAAACATGCATTTATTTCATTATAGAAGAAAAGTAAAATTAAGATAATGTCAAAAGCAATAAAAGGATTATAGAATTAAGTAATAAATTATGTGCCAACAAGAAACATATGTCTACCTACCTTCTTTCGAGTGTATAGGTAAGCTTAGTATTTTACTAGTGTTAGGCAACTATCTATCACCTAGAAGCATCTAATAGAAGCAGATCATTAAATTATATTTCCTTAAAATTTGCATTGCCACCTAAACTATTTTACTAGCCAACCGGTCAATGTGAATGCACTCAAGTTGTATGATCAATGCTCTCCCAAGTCTTAGTTTCAAATACAACAAATTTTAACATTGTTCATTGCCACTTAAGTTATTTCAATGAAGCAAAGGAGATATTACTCATCACATGAAAATAAAAATAAGTCTATCATAAACAGACTTTCCTACACATGCCACTACTTCATATTAAAAGAAAAGAGTAAAGAAAACTACTTATGAAGCAAGAATAAAACACAAGCATGGATATGAAGCAAGAATAAAACACAACAGAAAACTTCATTTAAATTAAAGAAAATCCACTAAAAAGTGTTTACAACAACTATAATGAAATGAAGAACACAATATTTAGCTTTTTTCTTCTAAAAGAAAGAAGAAAAATCTCTCCAACAAAGTCTCTTGTTGATTCATGCCCCGCTCGTGCTTCCTCACTCATATCTCTCAAAATACACCATCAATCTCTCCAGAAAAAGAAGAAATATACATCTCCATAACCTCACTCCAAACTCCTCCTAAAATACTTTCTAATTTCATCTCTAGACTCCTCTAATTACTTCTTATGAAAGGCGCCAAGCCCCTCTTTTTAAAAAGACACAAAAACCTCTCCTTTTTTTAAGAGACACATATCTTCATCAAAAAAAGAAATCCTTTCACTATAGAGATAAATTTATTCTTTAAAATGCTTTGCAAAGTGTCTATATTAATTGAATCACCCCTTGGGGTGTGAAATTTGTCTAGAAGCTTCTGTAAGGTACCAAATTTGCCCATAATCGACAAGAAGCCATCCAATAACTGTCTCGGGAGCTATCGCGCCAGTTTGGGGCACTCTGGCACCTGTGGATGGTGCTATGGTGCCATTTTGGGTGCTATAGCACCACCATGCATGCAACTCCACCATTTCGCCCACTTTCGCTTAGTTTCAGTTCCATTTCGCCTCGTTTCAGCTCTGTTGCACTATAGATTGGTATACCTACAAGATAGACATAAAAAAAACCTTTCTTTAAAGCATAATTTCATTAAAAAACATGTAATAAATATGAAATAGAATAGGTATAGAAATTCATGATTTTCTTCTTTGCTCAGTTTTGCTAAAAAACGTACCATTTTTGCCTCATTCTCATTAAAAGTCTATTTTTTGTATCTGAAGCCAAAAATATGCAAAATATGTTACTTAAAAGGGTAATATCATTAAAACTGTGAACTCTAAAAATAGGTAATTTTTAGGTGGATCACTATGTATACAAACATATATATATATATATAGCCTTCTGCATGATCAGATTGCTCCAGCTACCCCAGTTTTTGTGAAAGACATCTGGACTCATGGCATGTGGAACTTTTCTCCAATCCTTCCTTTCTACAGCCCTTCTCAACTATCCAATATTCAGAAGCTGTTTGTTAAACCTGGGGTTAAAGACATAATTGTTATAAGAAAGAACACAATCCCCTCTCAGCCCCCCCAACTGGTACACAGGGGTCATACCATCTGGAATAAATTCCTTACCCCATCCATGTCCTTTTTCACATGGAGACTCTTCTTGAAACTGATACCCACTAATGATATTTTAAAATTGAAAGGGCTTAGGGGTCCCTCCAGATGCACTTTCTGCCAGTCTCATGAGGAAACTATTACCCATCTCTTCTTTGATTGCACTTCTTTCCATCTCTTCTTTGATTGCATTTGGGTACATGATGTTTGGTCTTTTGTGATTGGTAAACTAAGGATCCCAACAATGAATCTCACATGGAAGGTTTTCTATATTAGCTGGTCTGATTGGAGGGGATCTAATCTCCAATACATCCCCAATATTGTGGCATGGTTTTTGTGGATGGCTAGAAACCAGGCAAAGCATGATAACTCCCATCTTGATCTTATAAGGGTGGGTCTCAATTGTATTGCTTTCATTCAAAAACTGATTAAATTTAAAAAGTTTGAGGCTATGTTGGAGATTGGTCCTTTTCTCAAGCCACATATTTCCAAAGTTGTGACAATTTGTTGGACCCTCCCAAAGTTTGGCTGGACCAAAATTAACATTGATGGCAACCACAAATCTCAGTCTGTTGGCATTGGGGGGGTTTTCAGGAACCATGAGGGGAAATGTATCTTATATTTTCAATCTCCTGTTAATGCTTTTAACTCACTTGAAGCAGAATGTAAAGCTATTTTGTGGGCCATCACGTTAGCCAGATCTTGCCTGTTAGATCAGTTATGGGTTGAATCTGACTCCTTGCAACTTATTAACATTATCCATGAGTCTTTAGATACCCCATGGAACTTAATCAGCTGGATCTCTGTTATTCATCAATTGCTTAAATTTTGCTCTATTAAGTTCTCCCATATTCACAGAGAAGGAAATAGACCATCCAATTGGCTGGCTAGAAGGGGTCTCTATACATAAGAACCTTTAGTGAGGAGAAGGATTCCCCCCTCACTGGACTTTCTTTTATCCAGTGACCTGTTTCCTCTCCCTTATATCAGACAACACCTGTAGTGGGCTTGAGAGGTTGCCTTCCTTTATAAAGGCCCTCTCCTATCACCTTTTTTCTTTTCTTCCCCTTTGTATTTTGTTTTGGGCTGGAGAAGGGGCTCTGCTAGGGTTTCTGGCAGGATGAAGGTAGGTGATTGTTGTTTATAGTTTTCCATTGAAGAAGAAGTCTGTGGTGTTAGTTTTGCTATTTGAATCCTCTGGTAATGTTGGTTTTACTGGTTTTTTTTTCCTGTTTTTAGTTTTCTGTGCTGGTACTGTTCCATTGGACAACCTCCTTTTTGCTTACTAGGAACTGGGGGGTGTGATTCTCCCACACATCTTGATTTTGTTACTGATTCTCAGTCTGTTTAGGAAGGACTGGCTTCCTGTTATTGTTTGCCCTCTCCCTTTCCATTTGGACAGTGTTTTTCCTTTTCTGCTGAGGTTGGAAGTTTAATTACTTTTTGGAGGTGTGACTGAATATGTCCACATCCATTGACATCTCCACTGATTCTCAGTGGACAAAAGCAACTTATTTTGGTGTGGTTGGAAGATCAAATGAAACCTTGCAGGGTTATGAACATTCGGTTTTCCCACAAGAATTCCAAGATATTGCTGCTGGGAAAGGCTATATTCCCTGCATTCACCCTCTTGGCTCTAAAGAAGGTGAAACCTCTGTGTTATTCACTAATAGAGAAATAGACTCACTAAAGGAAGAAGTTAAATTTACTTTAGTGGGTAAATTTTAGCTAGGACATCCAAAGATGGAGCTAGTGAGGAACTTTTTGGAATCTCTGAAGTTTATTGGTAATTAGAAAATTGGTTTATTAGATGGGAGACACCTCCTAATTTAGTTAGCAGTTGAGGAAGATTATGCAAGTTTGTTTGCAAAACAATCTGTTATCATTGCTGGAACAACTATGAAAATCATAAAATGGACCTCAGGTTAAGATCCAAGTAAATAACCTCTTGTGGTCCCTCTCTGGTTCAAGCAAGCTAGTCTCCCACTCCCTTACTTTAAGCTTAATGCTTTATTTAATAATGATAGAGCATTAGGTACACCTTTGACAGTGGATTCCCCCACATATACTAAGGCCAGACCAGGCCTTGCTAGAATACAATAGAATACAAGTGGAGAGAAGTGGAGAGAGACATCACTCTCCCTAAACTGAAGAGTATTTTGATTGGTTTTGATACTGAAGGATTCTGGCAGGAAATAATAGCTGAGCAAAAACCTTACTATTGCCAACACTGCAAAATGTTTGTCACACAGTAGATAAATGTTACATATTACATCCCCCACCAAGAGGAATTGTAGGAAGAAATAAAAAAGAGGCAGAAGTAATATCAGTTAATGCTACAAGGAGCATTACTGAAGAAACAAATCTGGACAACAGAAAAGAAACCACTCAAAGGATTGAAGCGCCTCCCTCAAGACTCATTGAGGACTCCTCAGATGCTGATCCTCTTGGGGAGCTATCGGATCCCAACAGCAATAAAGAGAACTAACCTCATGGACTACATAGGAAGGAAGTTAACGAAGTCACAATAATAACACCTCCATCCCCTTTGCAAGATGAGATGGGAAGGGAACTTATTACAGATATCCATGAAAAATCCGGGAAGATCACATAATTGCTGGAATGAAACGTATAATTGACGAAGATTGGCAAGTTAGAACAGCAAGGAGAAGAAAAAAGCCAGTGACAGAAGTGCAGAAATTACAACAAGGGGCACACTAAATGAAGGCAGAAAGAGCAAGGAATGGTTCTCCTATCCACCATAGAAGACCATAGAAGAAGAACATAGAAGAAGAACTAGATCAAGATCTCAGCCATCCCCCCATCCTCATTCTAATGATTAATCTCGTTTGCTAGAATATAAGGAGGATGGCTAACCCCCTTTCCCTAAAAAGAGTCCTTCATCTGAATTTTAAATACAAGTTGTGGTGCATTGTTATTCTAGAACCTTTGGTTCATAAGAATCCCCAAAATTTGATTAAAAAGTTTGTTGGATTTACTCATTTCGATAATACTAATAATAAAATTTGGATCTTTTACAGAAAGGAAATTAGTTCAAATATCTTAATTAACCATCCACAATTTGTTCATTTTTCATTCAACATGAATGCCCACAAGGGAGAAGCTACTTTTATCTATGCAGGATGTACAAAAGATGCTAGAAAGGAATTGTGGAATAGATTAATTAACATTAGTCAACAACTGAGTTCGCCATGGCTGGTGGGGGGAGATTTCAATTTTATTACTTCTACTTCTGAAAAATTTGGAGGGAGGGCCCCAAATTCAGTCAAGATGAAAATTTTTAGTGATAATATTCACAAGGCTGACATTTTTTATTTGGGCTTCAAGGGGTCTGCCTTCACTTGGAAGAGGGGAGCCATATGGGAGAGGCTTGATAAAGTATTGGTAAATGATGAATGGTTCAATCACTTCCTCCTTACTTTTGTTGCTCATCTTAGTCTTGCTAGATCGGATCATAGGTAGCAGCATTAATTCTACTTAAAATCAATCTCCCCCCCTTTAGATACCTTAACATGTGGGCATCACACCCTTCATACAACAAGTATATTGCTGAACTCTGGAAAGGTAAAAGGTATTTCTCACCCTGATTCTCACCCTGATCCTATCATCAAGTTAAGTTTGTTGCAAATTAAAACTGCAAAACCTCTCAGAAAATGGAGTTGGGATACTTTTGGAAATGTGCACACCAAAGTTCAAGAGGCAGAAAATGAAGTGAATAAGAAGTGAATAGATTTGGAGCATGAGGAACAGGTAGGCAATGTGAAGGAAAAGGATCGGTTGACTGCTCAAAATAATCTCCTTAGTGCTATTGAATATCAGGAAAAATTTCTGAAACAGAAGGCTGCTATTAATATTTTTACTGATGGAGGTAGAAACAATAGATTTTATCATGCCTGTATAAAATATAAGAGGAAGTGCAATGCCATTCATGCAATTCAAAATGCTGATGGTCAGTGATTACATGATAATGCTGAAATAGCTTATGATGCTATAAGCTATTATAAAAATTTGTTAAATTAGGAACATCATCCCAGAACCCCCATTGAGCAGGCACATTTTTCTACTGAACTGAATTATAGTGCAAGCCTCAATCTCACTGATATTCCAAATGAAAAGGAAATTTAGGAAGCCATTATCTCAATAGACGGCAATAAATTCACAGGCCCTGATGGCTTTACTGCTGAGTTGTATAAAAAATCTTGGTAGATAATTAAGACTGAAGTTATTGCAACAGTGACAAGCTTCTTTCAAGGAAATAACCTCCCACAGTATTTTTGTGCTTCCAACATAGTTCTGGTGCCTAAATCTGATATTTAGCAGAATTGGAACCATTTTAGGCCTATTTGTTTAACTACTGTCATTAGCAAAGCTATTAGCAAAATCATTGTTAATAGGTTACAGCCTCATCTTGATTGTATCATTAAACCCAATCAAACAGCTTTTGTGAAAGGTAGATCCATTATTGACAACACTCTTTTGGCTCAAGAACTATTACAAGATTTGTATAAAACCTGTAGAGGAGGCAATATGATATATAACTTGGATTTAAGGAAAGCTTATGATACTATAAGCTGGGAGTTCAGACTGGAAATCTTAACTGCTAGAGGCTTTAATACTGTTTTCTATCAACTGATTAAGAGGTGGTTACATAATAATGAGCATTCTAATTTGATTAATGGATAAGAGAGGGGATCTCTCACTGCTGCTAGAGGTTTAAGGCAAGGGGATCCACCATTTTCATACTTGCCATTGATTACTTATCCAGAATTCTAGAATTCTAGATGATGCTCCAAAGCCATAACAGGTACCACCACAGATCCAACATAGCCATTACTCACTTACTATATGCTGATGATATAATGGTTTTTTCTAGAGCTAATAAGAATGTTGTAAAAAATGTTTTCCAAACACTTCAAAATTTCCAAGCTCATTCTAGGATGTACTTTAATCCAGAAAAGTGTCAAATGGTTTTTCAAAAACATGCCTCCCTCAATTGCAAATAATGGGCTTCTAACTACACTGGTTTTTCTATCTCTCAGCTCCCAATTAAGTATCTAGAGGTACTTCTCCTTACTGGAAGAACTAGGCAAATCCAGTTTGAAGAGATATTGAATAAGATTTCCAATCTTCTCAATGGGTGGACACAGACTTTTTTATCTAATGGAGGAAGAATTACATTGCTTAAGAGTATTCTTACTACCTTCCCTTCATATATACTACAAATGACTACTATCAAGAAAAGTACACAAATCCACCTTGAAAGAATATTCAACAAATTTTTGTGGTCTAGCCAAAGACAGTAAATGCACTGGGCTTCTTAGAAAATGTTGCTAAACCCCAGTTAGTTGGCGGTATTGGCTTTAAGGATCTAGACCAACTCCTTCAAATAAATTTCTGTAAACTTTGGATCAAGTTTCGAGCTCAAAACTCTCTATTGGCAAAATTTATGAGGGGAAAATATTGCAAAGATCAACATCCTACACTATTTATCAGGAAAACTGTGGACTCTAAAATCTGGGTGAAAATGCTGAAAATTAGAACAATTGCTGAGAACACTTACAGTTGGTGTCTGGGTAAAGGAGATATTAATTTTTGGCTTAATAATTGGTGTCCAAGAGATTTGTTATCCCCTATTACCAATGCCTACAATATTGATCTGAAAGTGGTTGATTGTTGGGATGGTGATGAGTGGTCTTCAATTAAGTTGTCTAATATTCTGCAACCACATTCTATCACCAAAGTGGCTAGTAAAAAGTTTGATAGAGGTAAATCTGATAAAGTCGTGTGGCAGACATTCTATCATCAAAGTCTAACCATAGCTATCTATTCTAAAGTTTTCTGTTGGGAGCAAATACCCTAAGGAGACACTATTTTGAACAAATTTCTATCCCCATATATGTCATTTCTTAGTTGGAGAATATTCAATGAGATGATTCCTGCT
>NW_018220703.1:130787-169749 GCF_001263595.1 Phalaenopsis equestris
CTGCTGATGACATTCTGAAGTTAAAGGGATTGAGGGGTCCCTCTAAATGCTGGTTATGTATGAAAGAGGAAAAATCCTTGGTTCACTTGTTCATTGAATGTAATTTTGCTCAGCAGGTGTGGAAATAGCTACTGACTGAGTTGAACATTGATGAGAAAGATTTTACTTGGGATAGGCTATTCAATTGCTGGCAGACCTGGCACAAGATAAACTATGCTCCTATACCACTTATTACTGCTTGGTTCATCCAGATGGAAAGAAACATGGCAAATTTTGAAAATGTCATCCCAAATTTTGAAAAAATTGGTAGAAGTAATTTATCTTATCTACATAAGATGATCAAATGGAAAAGATTCCCTAATGTCTCTAAATCCTGCTCATCAGAAAAGACTGATCTTATTCAAGTATTTAGAGTTTATTAGAAATTTCCTCAACATCCCACTATGAAGATTAATATTGATGGAAGCTTTACAAAACATGAAGCTGGAGTGGGGGGTATATACAGAAATCATTTGGGTAAGTGCCTCTTATACTTCTACACCGCAGTAATGGTTGTTGATGCTACTGAGACCGAGCTTATTGATGTTTATTGGGCATTCAACCTTGATAATAAGGCTAATTGGTACAAGCTATGGCTGGAGGTGGATTCTGTTGCAGTGATTCATCTACTAAATCAGGAGGAGGGATCTTCATGGAACCAATTATATTGGATAAAAAAAATAAGAGATCTTATTACGAAGTTCCAAATTCATTTCACTTTCTTCTACAGGGAAGGAAACCATCATGCAAATTGGCTGGCCCAACTTGGGTCTTACTCCAATGAGACTGATGTTGCTGTAAACCCCCTTCCAGCCCTTCAATTTCTACTGCAAGGAGACAAACTGGAGGTTCCCCACTTCAACAATTGCAAACCAGGATACATGAGTAAAATTTGTTTTTGCTGTAATTTTACATTTATTTTCTTTTGTTGAGTAATTGTATTTTCCTATTTGGTGGGATTTTTGGTTTTTGGGTTCTTGTATTGAACAAAAAAACTATCCAGTTTTTTACCCTGCACTTTGTAACTTGCTCATTACTCTAACATGTAGGGAGTCAATAGCAACTCCTTCACCCATATATATATATATATATATATCTGCGTGTGTGTGTGTATAGCCCTATCCTTTTTTCCTTACAAATGCTTACAAAATAAACTATGTAAATTGTAGAAAAGATTGGAACCGGGCTACATGTTTGAAGACCCAACATTGTCTCCTTCATTGGCACATCGTAGGTCAACTCCTCCTCCTAGAGTTGGATACTAACTAATAAATATTTTTCAGATCGACACATTCGAGAAGAACTATCCAAATCTTGCTCATCTGATCAACTTCAAATAGGGTACTTGCCGGAAGCATATCTAATAAAATAGCCACTTGTGTCGGATGGAGTGATACAATGAAAAATCTTTGGGCATCTTCATCTTTGACATTCAGTCTCTCAAGGCTTGGTTATCCTCCTAAATAACCCAGCTCTGACAGATTGACTACTTCCTTGGCTCATTTGAACTTCTTCTCAGCTTTTTTTAGCTTTTCAGTTTTTGTAAACTTTATTTAACCCCTATTCTATCCTAGCATTTCTAACAAATGATTAAACATTGGAGATAAGAAGTATCCTGGGCCATCATCTAATACCTATATGTGATTTGACATGACATTATGAAAAATTCTACTCTAGTGTTCAAAGTTGGCACCCATTATAAGTTGGCTATTATGAGGGGAAAGCAAGTCACCGTCCAGAGTGAGTTTTGGTTTTTTGTAAGTTAATCAGTGTAAACTTACCACCTGTGCTAGTGCTCATCTTCGACTCCTCTTGCATCAAGATCTACTAAAATGGAGGTCAATTGCTTTAGCAACTCACTTGAGTGAGTCTTCTGGGACTTTCTCTCATGATAACACTCTTCTTAACTAACTGGCTCAGGCTATTTCAACTTTACAAGTTGCTTTGATAATGGTATCATTGAATGCTCCACTTGAATCCCTAATGTTGATATAAAAGGAGGCACAATTAGGCAACATGGAACGAGACGACTCACCTAGTAATTCATGTATATCTTTATGAATGTCAGAGTTGCCAACTGAGGGGTGAAAAACTTTCCTTCATATCTTTCTATGAATGCCTCCCCTAGTGATCACACAACTCCACATGACTCATAATCCTCTAGCTTTTTTACTATTGTGCACCTAGAAAACTTGCAACCATGAAAGAAGTTCTAGAGAATTGTAGAAAATGTTGACCTCTTAATAAAAATTTGCTCATTTGTCCAAATTCCTTAGAAAATAACATTTGAAGATGAAACAAACTAAGCAAGAACCACACCTTCCAAATTTTTTCCAGCCCAAACCACTATGGACCCTGATATATTTGCCACTCCGATAGTATTAGAGTGAATATTCGAATGGGCTTTCCTCTTCCTTGCATGAGTGGTCACCAATGTCTTCCCCCAGTCATTTTCAATATTTTTTTTAAAGGTGGGAATATGCAAGAATTTGCTAAAAACTAGTAGATCAAATTATTGATGAATCGATAGCTTTTTTTCATCAACCCTCCTGAGCTTCAGTAACACACTAGCTGACAGATTCCTCTTAACTTTTGAAGGAGTCTTCCCAGATGGGACCGTCAGAATAAACCATCCCATGTGGGGGAACCCAAGAAAAAAACATTTATTCCAGTCATTCAACTTATTTTTCAACTATAATAGTTTGAACCAGTCGATTGAAGAAAATTCAATGAACCCATCTAAACCAACCAGAAACTACCTTAAATGACTAAACAGATCGATAGACTGTGAAATCTCTAGCCTATGGTAGATCTGTTTTCGTTCATTTTTGTCTCTTTTATTTTAGGAGTCGCCAACTTGTTGATCATTGTATACTTCCCCCATTCAATTAAATCTCCCTCTCGAATCATATATGTGATTTAAAGAGGAGAGGAATCAAATAAGAAGGGACATAGGACAAAATGACAAACAAGAGAAAACACAAAACGTGGAGAGCCTACGTGCGGTAAACCTCGCAATGATAGGTTAATAGTGTCCGTCCAAACAAGATCGGACGAGAGCACCTTAAACTGATATCTGAGAAGAAATACCTGCGTAGACTACCCATAACCAAAGATTCAGGTATAAGTGTCTGTTCTGGGGTCAAGAGCATTCATAAGGGGACGTATCCCACTTGGTTAGTTACATCTTAGGGGGTACCCAAGAATACTCTCGATAAAAGGAGTTTCGCTTGGATTATCATGAACCTGGGGCAATAGGTACTCCAAGGAAGGTTATTCCATGTGAGAACAATCCCGATGCTTCAAAGCTCGCGCTAAGCCATCGGGCAAAGAGTGAATCTCTCACTTCCCGAATGTGTAGCGGCTTATCGGCACACGGGGCCCATGAAGTAACCTAAATCATTTTGACGGGGATATCCAACCACATCAAAGCAAGTCCGGGCCATAAGGGCACAGGAAAAATCATCATATCCCAAATGGGCGGCAGCTCATCTGCATCGAGCCGTCAAAATAATATCAATGAATTCAAGGAGCGAAAGGGCTCAAAGAGGCTCAAAAAAAAGGAAGGTAAAGTGATCCTAACAGGTTGAGGTAACTGGGTTGGGGTACCACGGACCCGTCATCCATAGCTATTAGGACTCTAAGTCTACCTGATCATGAAGGTAGTCGACCCAACACATCCTGAGGTCCCCGGTTAGCAATCCGTAAATTGCGTCGTCCACGGGAACCTCGGTAGCCCTACGGTCAATATGAAAAAAACTCTATCATATAACTAAAAGCTGGAGCTCCAAGAGGTGGGACTTCTACTTACCAAAGTGGCAAGAATGCCTCAGGAAAGAAAAGAAAGTAGAGGTTCAGCAACAAAGCTGGAAACACTCCAAACAAAAGGACTTACACCCCGTCTTGGTCGGGGAGCCTTCTAACACCCTAGGCGCACTAGACAACTACCTATAAAGAGGTATGTGGTCCAGTCAGGTTAGAAAAGTATGGGGACTCCTCCTCGGGACATGCAAAGATGATGCAGTTATCTAGAGCGGTCCTTAAGTATTGTGGAGGCCCTATTAACATATGCGTTATGCAGGAAAGTAAATGTGAAAGTTTTTAAATCCTGAATATTTTAATCCTAAATTTTAATTATCCTAAATATTTTATTGAGGATTTTGTAGAAAATTACAATTTTAGGGTCCTTAATGAGCCTAGATTGTATCGTGAAATCCCAGATATGCCACAGAATGAAACAAAGAAAACACATGCAAGTGCAGACATGTAATATGATGCCAGAAGTAAAGAAAGCCAAATCAAAATAATAGACAGGTCGGAGCCGCTGGGTCGACAACATATCCCAGAAAAGAAAGGGGCGGTCGGACTCCGCATATACACGCTCGGTCCTAATTCTATACATCAATATAAAATGCAAAATTAAGATATAGGGCACGAGCATCTGCTCCTGGTCCCCTCTTTGTGGTTCTCGCGCCACACGCCTCTGAACCCATGCC
This sequence comes from Phalaenopsis equestris, assembly GCF_001263595.1. Classification (NCBI taxonomy): domain Eukaryota; kingdom Viridiplantae; phylum Streptophyta; class Magnoliopsida; order Asparagales; family Orchidaceae; genus Phalaenopsis; species Phalaenopsis equestris. The sequence continues at coordinate 135,323 of NW_018220703.1, forward strand.
CGTATCTTATTTCTGCTATAGGGCTCTCTTGGACTCTAAAAAGTACATAGGAAAATAAAAGACTCAATCCTACATGAAAATAAGTGTCAGCGAGAAAGTTCACATGAAAATAACGTATCATGAGCCATGCCTTAAAAGTGGGGGAGGTAATAGCACCTGCAAGCAAAAAGATCAGAAATCATCACCTGCTCCCCCCATAGTGGTTTCTGTGTGTGTGCAAATAAATAGGCATGGCTCCCTGCAAAAAAGCAACGCTAACCCAGTACCACACATATGCAGCATACAAACACACCATAAGCATAATGCAAAAGAAAGATACCTGACTAGGGCAACCAATCCGGCAGAGAAGGCAGAGAACAATAGTCAGGCCAGGCATCAAAAAGACTACCTAGCACCCTAAATCCTAGCCTAGCACACCGTCTAATGAAAAGTGCTTCAACCTAATATCTAAGTGTGGGGTAGGCCTAGGTATAGTACAACTTTAATGGGGTCGCCATACTGGCCCTATCCTAAAGATTCAAAGGATTTAAAGGGTGTCACGAGTTAGATTTATTAGATCTTTGGCACTGTCATACGTGTCAATCCTGATGACTTAACTCACATTGCTCGTCAGGATCAACCCAGCAAACAATGCTCGTTATGGCATCACGACCGACACGGGGTCACTCTCCTAACAAGCTTGGCTCGCTATCCATGCAAACATGCAAATGCAAATGCAATCAGTCATGTGACAGAAGTGATGAGTGTACCATGAGGAGGTGACTCAGGAAAAGGTGGGCATGCCGTGGAGGCAGCGGCCCGAACAAATGGGTGTGTCGTAGCGACAAGGGATAGGCTTGTCGGGGATTCGGTAGCCCGAAGAAAGGTGTGCCATAAAGGCAGTGACCAAAAGAGATGGGCGTGCCGTGGAGGCAGTGGCACGAAGAAAGGGGGACCGGAGCGGCAAGGACAAGTGATGGGTGTGTCGTAGTGGCAGCGGCCCGAAGGTGTACCTAGGAGGCAGTGACCAAAAGTGATGGGCATGTCGTGGTGGCAACGGCCCCAAGAAGGGTTTGCCAAGGCGGCAGTGACACAAAGAGTGCAACGCAAGCAAATGATGATGATCATGTAAGTTAACACATACCAGATGCAACATTCAAACAAGCAAGCATGCGATATAATACAAAAGCAAACAAACATGCAGACAATTAATCGACAGGACCGTGGTGGCTGGTCGAACTAAAGAGATCGATCTACTGAGCCGGAGCGGCAGTCAAACCAAAATGAGACGCTCATCAGGCCGGGATGGCCGGTCAAAGCAAAGGAAAATGCAACATGCACCACGCAAAAATGCAATATGCAGCAAACCAACATTCCGGTAGCAAACCGGGCTCATGCTAACGACCTCTTCTAGGGGACCTAAGGTTTAGATCCTTGGATGTGCGGCACCGCTGCCTCTTGCTTTGGTGAGGAAATGTGGGGGAGTTTCCCCCGGATCTCCAAGGGGGAAACTCTCCACAGCGTCTCAAAATGGGCTAGTTACAAAGCTTTTCCCATTTCGTGAACTCCTCCAGACTTTGCAAAGTGAGTCAGCTACAAAACTTCTCTTGCTTTTCCAAGTCCGACCTCCTAGCTTCTCCAAGTAAAGGTGGGAAATCCAAAACAAGGGGAGTGAGGGACTCTAACCCATCGGGACTTGTGCAAAGGCTCACAACCAAAGGAGACGCTCAGCTCTACAGAGGGGTATTTGGTCACGCACAAGAAGTCCTAACCTAAAGTCTGGCTCTAAGAAATCTAATGTTCCATCACGCAGGCACGTCATTGCGCCGAGCCACACCGGCGCACGCACCCCGTATGGGCGATCAAACCCACACGCCTAGACACCTCTATTCCTGAGGCTGGTTAGGAGGTAGAAAGTCTCACCACTGTGGCGGTTGCATACGCGTTTCTTTGCTTGCTTCAAGCCGTCGACATCTGGTTCGTGCTCCAGTGTGCCTCGTAGAACGTGCACAAGACAAGAAAAAGATTGAAAGTTGTGAGGACAAGAGGTATGCATAGTACCCAAACAAATAATTTGAGCATAGAAAAATGTAAATGAAACGTATACCTTAGCGACGCTCGACACCGATGAACCCCAAGAGAAGGCTTTTCTTGCAAAAATAGAAGACGTCCATGCCTCTTCAAAAGCAGCGGCGTTGTCCCTGCCCCTCGGTGGGAAATCACTCTGGCGAGATATTTCGACCACCGAGGAGTGATGGATGACGAGGTGGAGAAGCTAGCTCAACGACGGCACGCAAAGGAAAGAAAAAAAAAATGCGAGGGAGAGGGGAGGTTCTCAGCCCTCGGTCCTGCGCACAAAGGAGGCAACGACGGGAATTTCACTATTGTAGATTTCCAAGGTAGAGGAATATCTGACAGCCTCTTCGCGATATCCGGCAAGAGGATGCTTGGAATGAGAGAGGAGGCCAACGAGGGAGAGCTCAGACTGGTGGGATCTTGACGCCGGTGTTGGAGGTCGGCGGGATGCCTCCGGCGAGAAAATGAGGTCTCTGCGTGCAGCTAGGAGGAGCTCTGATGCGTCTGACCGATGAGATCCGCCGCATGGAAGTCCTTTAGACTCCTTTAGTCCAAACAAGATCGGGCGAGAGCACCTTAAACCGATATACGCAAAGAAATACATATGTAGACTACCCATTACCAGAGATTCAGGTATAAGTGACTGTTCTGGGGTCAAGAGCACTCCCAAGGGGACATATCCCACTTGGTTAATTACATATTAGGGGGTACCAAAGATTACTCTCGATTAAAGGAGTTTTGCTTGGATTATCATGAACCTGGGGCAACAGGTACTCAAAGGAAGGTTATTCCGTGTGGGAACAGTCCCGATGCTTCAAAGCTCATGCTAAGCCATCGGGCAGAGAGTGAGTCTCTCACATCCCGAATGTGTAGCGGCTCATCGGCACACGGGGCCCACGAAGTAACCTAAATCATTTTGACGGGGATATCCAACCACGTCAAAGAACGTCCGGGCCATAAGGGCAGAGGACAAATCGTCGTATCCCAAATGGGTGGCAGCTCATCAGCATCGGGCCGTCAAAATGATATCAACGAAGTCAAGGAGCGACAGGGCTCAAAGGGGCTCAACAAAAAAGGAACGTAGAGTAATCCTAACAGGTTGAGGTAATTGGGTCGGGGTACCACGGACCCTTCATCTACAGCTATTAGGACCCTAAGTCTATCTGGTCGTGAAGGTAGTCGACCCAACACGTCCTAAGATCCCCGGTCAGCAATCTGTGAATTGCGTCGTCCACGAGAACCTTGGTAGCCCTAAGGTCAATAGGAAAGAAACTCTATCCTATAATTAAAAGTTGGAGCTCCAAGAGGTGGGACTTATACTTACCAAAGTGGCAAGGATGCCTCAGGAAGAAAAGAAAGTAGAGGTTTAGCTACAAAGCTGAAAACACTCCAAACAAAAGGACTTACACCCCGTCTGGGTCGGGGAGCCTTCTAACACCCTATGCGCACTAGACAACGAACTATAAAGAGGTATGCTGGGCCAGTCAAGTTAGAGAAGTGCAGGGACTCCTCCTCGGGACATGCAAATATGATGCAGTTATCTAGAGCGATCCTTAAGTATTGTGGAGGCCCTATTAACATATGCAGGAAAGTAAATATGAAAGTTTTTAAATCCTGAATATTTTAATCCTAAATTTTAATTAACTTGAATATTTTATTTAGGATTTTGTAGAAAATTATAATTTTAGGGTCCTTAATGAGCCTAGATTATATCGTGAAATCCCAGATCACAGCCAAATCAAAATAATAGACAGGACGAGCTGCTGGGTCGGCAACATATCCCAAAAAATAAAGGGGAGGCCGGACTCCGCATATACACGCCCGGTCCTCATTCTATACATCAATATAAAATGCAGAATTAAGATACAGGGCACGAGCATTTGCTCATGGTCCCCTCCACGTGGTTCCCGCGCCAAACGCCTCGGAACCCATGCCCTAGACTCTAAAAAGTACATAGGAAAATAAAAGACTCAATCCTGCATGAAAACAAGTGTCAGCGGGAAAGCTCACATGCAAATAATGTATCATGAGTCATGCCTTAAAAGTGGGGGAGCTAATAGCACCTGCAAGCAAAAAGTTCAGAAATCATTACCTGCTCCCCCCATAGTGGTACCTGCGTGTGTGCAAATAAATAGGCATGGCTCCCTGCAGAAAAGCACCCAAACACACTACAACACATATGCAGCATGCAGACACACCACAAGCACCACAGACACACCACAAGCATAATGCAAAAGAAAGATCATGACTAGGGCAACATTTCCAGCAGAGAACAATAGTCAGGCATCAAAAAGACTACCTAGCACCCTAAATCCGAGCCTAGCACACCATCTAACGAAAAATGTGTTAAAAAGTACGTCAACCTAATATCTAAGTGTGGGGTAGGCCTAAGTATAGTATGACTTTGATGGGGTCACCATACTAGCCCCATCCTAAAGATCCGAAGGATCTACCGAAGGATCTAAAGGGTAAAGGGTGTCACAAAGAGTGGTGACACGAGTAAGATTTGTTAGATCTTTAGCACAGTCATACGTGTCAATCTCGATAACTTAACTCGCATTGCTCGTCGTGATCAACCCAGCAAACAATGCTCGTTAAGGCATCGCGACCGACATGGGGTCACTCTCCTAACTAGCCTGGCTCGCTATCCATGCAAACATGCAAATGCAAATGGAATCAGTCATGTGACAGAAGTGATGAGTATACCGTGAGGCAGTGACTCAGGAAAAGGTGGGCATGCCGTGGAGGCAGCGGCCCGAACAAATGGGTGTGTCGTAGCGACAGTGACAAAAAAGGATGGGCGTGCCGTGGAGGCAGTGGCCCGAAGGTGTTCCATAGTGGCAGTGACCAAAAGGAATGGGCATGCCGTGAAGGCAGTGGCACGAAGAAAGGTGTACCGTAGCGGCAGTGACCAAAAGTGATGGGCGTGCCGTAGTGACAGCGGCCCGAAGGTGTGCCGAGGTGGCAGTGACCAAAAATGATGGGCATGTCGTGGTCGCAGCAGCCCGAAGAAGTGTGTGCCGAGGCGGCTGTGACCGAAAGAGTGCAACGCAAGCAAATGATGATGATCATGTAAGTTAACACATACCAGATGCAACATTCAAACAAGCAAGCATGCGATATAATACAAAAGCAAACAAACATGCAGACGATCAGTCGACTGGACCGTGGTTGCCGGTCAAACCAAAGTGATCTATCTACCAAGTCAGAGCGGCAGTCAAACCAAAGTGAGACGCTCATCAGGCCGAGGCGGCCGGTCGAAGCAAAGTGAAATGCAACATGCACCAAGAGAAAATGCAATATGCAGCAAACCAACATGCAGGTAGCAAATTGGGCTCGTGCTAACGACCTCACCTGAGGGACCTAAGGCTTAGACCCTTGGATGTGCGACACCGCCGCCTCTTACTTTGGTGAGGAAATGTAGAGGATTTCTCCCTGGAGTTTCTCCTTGGATCTCCAAGGGGGAAACTCTCCACGGCGTCGCGCACAGGAAGTCCTAACCTAAAGGCTGGCTCTAGGAAATCCAACGATCCATCACGCAGGCACGTGATCTCCAAGGTGGATGCACCCCGTATGGGCGATCGAACCCACACGCCTAGACTTCACTATTCCTGAGGCTGGCTATGAGGTTCTGACCCATCAGGACTTGTGCTAAGGCTCACAACTAAGGGAGACACTCGGCTGTACGGAGGGGTATTTGGTCACGCACAGGAAGTCCTAACTTAAAGGTTGGCTCTAAGAAATCTAACTATCCATCAGGCAGGCACGTCGTTGCGCCGACCCACGTTGACACACGCACCCCGTATGGGCGATCAAACCCACACGCCTAGACTCCACTATTCCTAAGGCTGGCTAGGAGGTAGAAAGTCTCACCACCGTGACGGTTGCATACGCATTTCTTTGCTTGCTCCAAGCCATCGACATCTGGTCCGTGCTCCAGTGTGCCTCGTAGAACGTGCACAGGACAACAAAAAGATGGAAAATTATGAGGACAAGAGGAATGCAAAGTACCCAAACAAATAATTTGAGCATATAAAAATATAAACGAAACGTATACCTTAGCGACGCTCGACACCGATGAACCACGGGAGGAGGCTTTTCTTGCAAAATAGAAGACGTCCACGCCTCTTCAAGCAGCGGTGTTGTTGCTGCCCCTCGGCGGTAAATCACTCCGACGAGATATTTTGTCCACCGGGGAGTGAGGGATGACGAGGTGGAGAAGCTAGCTCGGTAACGACACGCAAAGGAAAGAAAAAAAAATGCGTGGGAGAGGGGAGGTGCTCAGCCCTCGGTCCTGCGCACAAAGGAGGCAATGGCAGGAATTTCACTGTTGTAGATTTCGCCGGCGGAGGAGGAATGGCCAAGGTAGAGGAAGATCCGACTGCCTCTTCATGAAATGTGGCGAGAGGATGCTTGGAACGAGAGAGGAGGTCAACGAGGGAGAGCACAGACCGGTGGGAACTTCACACCGGCGTTGGAGGTCGACGGGATGCCGCCGGCGAGAAGATGAGATCTCGGCGTGCGGCTGGCCAAAGAGGAAAGAGGAGGAGCTCCGACGTGTCAAGCAGGTGAGATCCGCCGTAGGGAAGGCTTTTTGGCGGAGCTAGACGCTGGGGGCTTTGTTCGCCGACAAGGGAGGTCGGCGACGACGATATCGGGAGCGAGGCAGGTGAGCTTCGCGAATGGCGGGTAGGTTTTTGGATGGGAGTGATATGATAGAGGAGAGAGGGGGAGAATGGCGTTTTTTTTATACACGATAATATAATATAATATTATAATATTATATAATAATAATATCATTAATATTATTATAATTATCCTTAGTGCATTTTTAGCTCGTATACATCCTCACAGCAAAGTGGATGTCCTTCCTGGCTAAAATCGATGTTTCGGATGCTTTGGCGCAGTCCGTTTTGTCATTCGAGGTTATCCAGACCATTTTTTTGACTATCGTACATAAAATGATAATTTACACAATTTTACCCCGCCCGCAAAGCCGTAGCGAAGCGGACATCCTCCGTAAGTGAAATTGACATTCTGGATACACTGCGTGATCTATTTCATCATCTGGGGTCATCTGGACCACTTCGCTAATGACCTGGCCAATTAGAGCCAAAATCACGCGTGACGCGCCACATAATATTTTTCACCCCGATCGAACTCGTTCGACGTGCCAAATGCCGACCGGCCTTCGCATAAGTGAAATCCAAAGCCTAGCAGAATGACTCTGGCTACGTGCCCCTCAACACGTGCCAAAAAGATCTCGGATGGATGTCTGAACTATTGGACATCACGGACAGACCGTAAACTATCATGAGTCATGCGGGTGGACACCCTACACTTGTGACATAAAAAATTGATGCCAACAAGATCATGATTTTAGTCATAATTGGAGTTTAACTTAATCTAAGAAGAGTTCATGCCATGGATAGCGAAGAAGGAGCAAAATTAGGAAAAAGATGACAGTGGAAAACCAAATCAGAACTGATTCTTGCAGAAAAGGTGATCAACCTCATACATTGATGTCGTAATTTCATCATCCCCAGTAACTCGATGCTTGATGTTCAAGTCAAAGTCACCACAATCTTGTACCAAGTCAACATCACATTATTTCATCTAGTCATTAGATGCAACCAATCTGAAAGCTTGCAGAGAGTATCATGGAACAATTGACTATGGTGCAAGAATAGAAGGATAAAGTGCATAGAGGAAGGAAGAGACCATAGGAAAAAACATGACCACATGTCCCTAAATCCTTTATTTAAGAAAGGAAATGAAGGAATCCTAACCATCACTTAATGATAAAAAGTATAAACAAATTGTCATTTAGGTAACAAGCTAATCAGATGGATCACATCAACTTAAGAAATGAGGTAAGAAATGATTTTTCTTCCTAAAATACCCTAAATTACATAAAGCACACAAAAGGTAGTTGAAAACAAAATATTTTTTGATGGGATCTATCACTGCTTTGGTCATAACATACTCGTCACTTTGGTTGAGACAACCCCAGCCAAAGCAACCTTTTATTCAACAACTCCTCTCATACCTAAATTGGTTCGGTTGATTTAGGCTTAATTTAACTTGCACCAGAAAGATCAAGGATCTCTTCTAGATAATCAGAAACTCCAGAAAAAGAGTCCTCCACATATCCTCCATCCTCTGTATCTTAGTTACACAAGACAACAACTCGTGCATCTCCTTGCCCTACTATATCCATACTCGCTGGGTGAATGAGCTCTTAATTTCATTCAGATGACGAGCAAGCAACCCAAGAGATGCTCGGAGTTGGCCAGCTACTTCCCCATATCTTTTAAGGGACTCATTAGAGTGACACACACTAGCATTCTCACTTGAGAGTTGATCACCTTCGTAAGGCGCCTGGTCTGCAATCATTGACGCCCAAGTGGTATTCTTAACTAAGATAATTGATGTCAAATCATCATCTATATTTACCATGACCATGTAATCTCTACCAAGAGATATTGTAAATGAAAAAGACTTTAAAAAACAATCTCATTTTCAAGGTTATTGCTTCTAATAGTCAGGGATTGATTCCACTCAGAAATTATAATTAGCTTATGTGATAGGGGAACACCAAAAGCTATCCGAATAAACTGGTCATCCTTAGGGTCTTGAGCCAATGTAGAAGGTTGGGAGGTCAAATTGATATTTAACCCACTCAACTCAACACTCATCTGATTAATGTCAAGTATTGAATCATATGACTCTACCTGATTAGGTAGTAGGATCTAAACCTTCTTCCTCACGATGGCTTTCTTCCTCCTTTCACCTTTTTGGCATTCTTATCCCTTCATTTTTCATAGAAAAAGGTGGAGCAATTCCTTGTTGGATTTACAAGGCATGATTTTAATAAGTTGTTCATTGCAATAGCTCCAAAGTGGAAGCTAGCAGACTCAAGAAAGGGGAACCATTGAGCAATTTAATAATGGGAATGATTCTCATCACTCCTTATTTGTATGAATCAAAGTGCATAAATTATAGTTGAGGACATTAATTAAAATTGAATTTGATCTACTTTTGCATTAAATTCTCTTATTGTTATTGAAGTGTAGCTTTCAAGATATAAGAGAATAAGGTAACTAACATATGTATGTAAAAATGGTTTATGCACTGATCATAAAGAGATCTAATGGTTCAGAGGGAAGAGTACGATTTTGTTGAACTACTTCCAGAAGGTCATGGAGGCCACTTGAATGAACATTCCATGTTAAAACCTATTGAACCACATAAAGAACAAGAAGAAAAATGAATGACACAAGCACGAATCATCTCAACAAAGACTAGGTGAAGAAATATATGAGCCATACTGATCAAGTTCAGCCACCAAGTTAACTTAGAGTCAACTAAGCTTAGCCATTAAAGCCCTAAAAAGGCTAAAAATAACTCCATACATGTAAAACACAAGAGATATCCTCATATATATCTTTTATAAACATGAAAAAGTATAAAATCATCATCGTATAATATCCCCTACAAATGAGGAAAAAAATTGAATGATTTTAAACTCCATTTTTCTACAAAAGATAGATAATTTTATATCATCATTCAAATAGCTATGAATAAAAGAAATTATTTACTACTTAAAGAGTGTGAATTAAACATTGATCATTGTGCTCCAAAATTATAGATAATAATAAAAAAATGATTTTTAGGCTTATGAAGTGGATAAAATACCTCTACATTTATACTTAAGAATAATAGTTGAATTAAAAAAATAAACCATTAGATGCATAATCCAGAATATCTCCTATAGTTATTTCTTTAGAAAATTTTATTTCATCATTTCAAAGTTTATAATTTAACTATATGATTTATCTTAACTTTCATGTCATTATTTTGAATAAAATATTGCATCCACAGTCTAAACATAATTTTACATTTGGAATCCAAAAATAATGTGACACTTGTTAGAATAGTTGGACCCATTCTTGCGATTAAAAAATGTGGAAAATGAGTTTTCTTCTTTTTTTTCTAGACTGAACCCTACCCAAAACCAACCCGAAAATGAAAAAAAAAGGACCTATTTTAAAATTCATGTCGCCTCATTTTATTTTTTATTTTATGCATTTAGAGTTTTTTGTTTCTTCTCCATAGTTGCCTTCATTTTCTCTTCACACTTTAGGGTTTTATAGAGGTAAGTTTAGTTGTCATTGAAGTTATAAAAATGCTTTATATTGCTTAAATTATTTTTTAGTTTGAATGAATGTATTTTAGTATTTATTTGTCATGTTTAAATAATACATAATATTTTTTATGGTTATAATCAACGTAATTTTGACATTGTAAGTTATAATCTGTTTCACACATGTGAGTACCAGAAGATATGGTTCATTCTCTTGAATAAACAAAATATTTCCATGGAAACTAACAAAATGCAAGCACAATACCATCATTTATCTAGAACAAGGAAAATCTTTTATAATTTTAATTTTCAAATATGAAAGGTACATAACATTGTAATCTATTATTTCACACATCATAGGAGTAGAAGATATCACCAAATTATGACCAGAATACTATCGCATTACCTCCACAATACCATCAAATTACCACCACAATACCACCATGCTACAACAAGAAACCACCAAAAAAACCCCACAAAAAGCATCATAATGCAACCAAAAACCATTGTAATACCACCATAAAACTACTACAATACCAAAAATTACAACCACAATGCCACAAGAAAACCAACATAACACCACCACAATACCACCATAATAAAACCATAATACCACCTAATTTCTAACACATTACCATTAAAAAAATACTATAATACAATCATATTACCACTACCAGACCACTATAATGCTACCACCACACCACCAAAAATTACCAAAATACTACTAAAATACCACCATAATACTAACATAATACCATAATAAAACCACCACAAAACTACCATAAAGCCTCCACAGTACCACAATGAAAATACCACAATACCGCCATAAAATCACAACACCACCATAAAACCACCCCATTGCAACCATGTTACTACCACTACAACCAAAATACCATTAGAAAACCATCATACTAGCACCAAAAACCCACCGTAATAAAGCCATAATAATAATGTGTTATGACCACAATAACATATTAATATGAAATAAATACCGCTATAATATCACCATTTCACCACCACAATATCATCATTTTTATAAAATTTGCTTATGCATTTTTTAAAAAAATATGTAAAGTTGGCGTAGTTTTACAAGCCACGGAATGTTAGTAATGATCCACTTGTGGACAAATTCCGTATACACATCACATTGGATTTACTGTTTGAAAGGACCATGTTAATTTTTGGCTTTATTTAAAGAATATAAAATTAAATAAATTTTTATGCGGTAAAACTCGTTTTAAAAAAGGGGAATAATCTCAATAGCACAATGAAGTATAAAAAAATAGATATCAGGAATGATTGTCTTGCCATGATTCAATATTATATTGATGTTGAATGTAATTGAAAGATTAATAAAATTATATAGAGCCATAAAAATTCCTTAACAAAGCCTAATGATAAGTATCTTCTAAGATCTAGCTGGAGGATCGACAATATCAATTAAGATGTGCTTAAATCAAAGACATGAGTAGGGATTAGAGCAACTGGTGCATTCAAGTTTCTTGCTATAGAAGTTGGTGGAGTATAAAAATTGGGATGCACAATAAAAAATGCATTCAATTCTATTCAAAAAGAAAAAAGAGCAATGTTTTAAAATGTTTGCACTTTTTTTTTGAGAAACTATTTACTAAGAGGTAAACTGTTGATAGTATGTTTACATGAAATTTTTGGATTAATGAGTTGAGTAGGTTAGTGAGATTTATTTTTTTCTTGGAGCAATGGTATGTCAAGGGTTGTTTATATTTATTTTTGGGATGTATTTTTCTGTCAAAGTTATTGATTGTGTAAATATAACTTATATTGTGGTATTTTTGTGTGTAAACTCTTACTGAAAAAAATGTTCTTTCTAGAGTAGGTTTTATATTAAACAGGACAATTAAGACCTTCAATTGGTTTTTCAAAATATTTATTTGATTAATGGATGGAATGTAGCCTTTAACAATATTGACTTATCGAGATTAAGCAATGTCGCCACATACACCTTAAGGATTATCCCAACGACATAAATTTTAAAAAAATTTCTTTAAAAGTACAATGTTATATTGGTTATAGGATAATAAATGCTCTACTTGCATAACCTGGCTAGATGACCTGTTCAACCTGAGCAAAAATTGATCAATAGTCTTTAGTAAATGTTTGTTTTTCTTATGAATATTATCAACACAATGAAGTGAGTCTACAAATAAGGCTTGTCATGGTATCTCCATGTCTATAAGCTCTATCATTGATTATCTTTTGAGACTTAAGAATGTCATTATCAACATGGGGATGAAATGAGGAGGATGAGAATTTCAATTGTGCTCAATCTATAATTGTTACTATTGTCAAAAGTAGCCCTATGTTGAGGCAAGCTGCTTTTTTTATCCAAGGAAGATGGAATAACTTTTTGAAGAAGAATTTATACAAGGCGTAGGTGGACTTGCTAAAGAATTACTTGTTAATGATCATTCAAAATATTACAAAATAAATTCAGAAAATAAGAAGACAAAAAAATTTTGGATAGTTAAATTTGACAAAATAACTTTTGTTATAAACTGTAGTTGAAGGAAATTTGAAAAAATGAGATTACTATGTACACACTACATCAGAGTTTTCAACATAGATATTATTTCAAAAATACCAAATCATTATATCATCTTTGAATGATCTATTGTGAGATATTTCTATTTTGATGGTGGTTACAAAAAGTTTGAAGAGTTGAATATGAGAAACGGTTATTCAAGTGCGGTCATAATTTGCGCCCACATCCATAAATATTCATATAAAATTAGTATCAATGTTTGAACAGTGGAGAGGTTAAAAAATCTATTGAAGTCGTTGAATTAATGGATCTTGATGTTGACTTAATATGGAGGAGAAAATCATCTCCATTCCAGCACAAGTTTAAAAAAAATGACTAAGAAGAATGAATTTTGTATCTCATTTATCAAAAATTGTAAAGTTTCATATCCATCCACTTACTTATATTATGATGTTGCTTTAAATTATTGCCTCTTTAATACCATTTAAGTGCAAAAAGAACCTTTATTAGGTGAAGAACAAATTTCCTCCCCATGTGTTACTTGAGAATTTGATATACCAGACTACTTGATGCAGATTTGATGTCACGCCATTTTATTTAACCAATTATTCTCCATTTATTTAATATATTTTTCCTTATCATCGGTTGACGAGTTCCTTAAAATAGCAAGAATTCTACCCATCGTTAAATGTACCACAACTAACACAAATGTATACGAGTTTAATGATGGATTAATATGTATAAATTAAATCATAATGTGGATGAAGCATATGCAATCATTCTTTCTTATTCAACCACATAATTTTTTTTTGTGATATGTTCAAGTTATGTCATTTTTGCATGTTTTTCCCATTTTTTGTCTAGAACTTACATAATTGTGTTTTGTTAATCAAAATAATGTTCTTTGTGCTTCTCACATAAGAAGAGAATCATCTATGGTTCATTTGTGTGAAAACCTCTCCACAATACCATTATAATACCACAAAATTACCACTGCAATACCACCAAATTATTAACACAATATCACCAGATTATCATGAAAGTATCACCCCAATACTAACATATTATCACCACAATACCAGGGTATAGAACATCTGATCATTTGAATAAGCAATGAAGAATCTGTCTCAACAATAAGGCACTCCCACTTCATGCAAACAGTCACCTGTATGGCCCAGAAAGTAACAGCAAATTCAGTTTCTAGTGCATCCTGGGCAATAATAGGACAGTAGAAGAATAATTTGTAGATTCCACTAGAATCTCTGAAGATACCACCAAAACCTTTTGAAGAACTATTGCGGCTTCCATCTATGTTCACTTTCATATAAGGATGAGGAAGTTTAGTCCAGAAAACCTTAGAGATAGTAGAAGAAGAAGTGAAGGTATTGATCTGAGGCTGGGAATCACAGATATCAGGGAAACCTTTAAGCTTAACCAACTTGTTTATGAAGGCCTTACAGTTGACAACAATGTGAGCGACTGAGGGGAGAAGATCATCATGTTTAGCGTTGTTCCTAGCCATCCATATAAACCAAGAAACAATAAATGGGGTAGACCCTAGTTTAAGTTTAAGCCAATCCCACCAGCAAGAGTCAAGAGTAGACCATTCCAGAGAGAGTGAATTTATTTTTAAACTCTATGTGAGCTCCTTCCAGACTTGTTGAGAAAGGTACATTTGAAGAAGAGATGAGGAATAGATTCAACTTCATGATGACATAAGTGGCATCTAGAAGGTCCTCTTAGGCCTTAAAGTTTAAGAATATCATCCACGGAGAGCAGTTTCTGAAAAATTCTCCAGATAAAAAAGGACATAGAAGGGGTTAGGAATTTGTACCAATCATGTTTCTTCCAAGGGGCACCCTCCCAACTAAAAATATTAGAAGAGATAGCTTTGGACATAAGTTGCAGCCTGTTGGATTTCAACACCAACTTGTCCTTACTATCCCTGTTAAACTGGATTTTAGAAATACATACAATAACAAAAGGATTTAAGATTGACTGGAGAGTTTCTAAGCACCAAGAGTTTCCATTCCAGCAGTCAGAAACTAAGAGGTTTGGATTGATATCAGTTTGTCAGGGCAATAGCAAGTTCTGGGGGCACTAATTATCTAACCAAAATTGAATTTTACCATTACCCAGATCCCATAGAAACACTTCCTTAGCTTGTTATCTAACTTTTAACATTTGTGCCTAGTTTTTGGAGTCCCCCAATTTTTGACTAAGAAAGCTGGGGTGAGAGTCCTTGCAGTACTTACCTTTCATGTATATTGCCCAAAGGGATTGCTACTACCTAAAATTTATCCAGAGTTTGCACATGTTCACCTGATGGAGGTGCAACAGGCCTCTGAAACCTAGTCCCCAAGCCATGGCTGGCATAGCAACCTTCTGCCAGCTAGCCTAGCCAACTTGTTGTCTTTGCCTAAACCATAAAAATCTCTTGAAACATCTTTCCAGAATAAGTTGGGTAGATTTCTTCATAGCAGTGACTTGTAGGATGTAGGAAGGAAAAAATCATAAAATGCTTCTAAAAATAGTGATTCATACACCATTGGATAGAAAGGAGTTAGTCCAAGAGTTGAGTTACTTGTGAATTTTAGAGAGGACATCATCAAACTGCACCATTTTGGCTCTACTTTGACAATAACCACCCTCAGATATTTGAAGGGAGGAAAGGAGGTTGTAAATCTAGTAAATTTGGATATCCATTGTTTAACTATAGGGTCAGCTTTTTTACTAAAAAATAAGTTACATTTAGATGGGATGAAGGACATACAAGATGCCTTTTGGAAGTGTTGAAGGCATTTTTGAATCAACGTAACAACATTCTTATTGGCATTGGAAAAAAACATAATGCCATCTACATAGATAAGGTGGGTGACTTCCACATCAGATTTGCAAAGAAATTTAGCATAAGTTTTCTACAGCATACTTCTATCCATGATTTTAGAGAAGTAGTCCATTGCCAGAATGAAAATTGAGGGAGAGAGAGGGTCGCACTATTGGACACCTCTAGAAGCGGTAAAAAATCTAGTTGATTGACCATTGAGTAGGATATAATGAGCATTTTGATGTAGCCATCTAGAACTGAGATTACAAAAGTCCAGGGAGAAACCCTTAACATTCAGAATTGCTAAAATGAATTGCCAATTGATGGTGTCATATGCTTCTTTTAGGTCCAGCTTGTATATCATATTACCCCCTCTACAGGGTTGATCAATGTCCAAGTACAGTTCTTGTGCAAGTAATACATTGTCAGCACTTGACCTTCCCTTCACAAATGTAGTTTGATTAGGTTTAATAATGTAGGGATGATGGCGTTGAAGCCTGGCAACAATTAGAATAATTGGCCTAAAATGGTCCCAGTTACTGCATTCTATAGTTTTGGGAATAAGAACATATGAGGAAGAAAAAAAATTATTAGGTAGAGTGGTCCCCAGAAAGAAGCTTTGGATGGCAGTAACCACATCTCCTTTAATTATAGGCCAAGTTTTCTTATAAAAGGCAGAATTAAACCCATCAAGACTAGCTACTCTAGAACTATCAAATACCTTATAATTCTTCCTAGATTTTAGTTTCAGAGGGAGAGTGGGAGGGTTGGAGATTCCTGGTATAATTTTGGTCCTCCTGGAGTACCTGCAGGTTCAGTGTATCAGGCACTGGGATAGGGGTTGTGAGGAGCTCCTTAAAATTTATGTTTCCTGTTGAAAAGATGAAGCATTTTAAGGATACTAAATTAGCCACACCCTTGATGTACCAGCAAAGGAAATTAATAATAATGTTAGGATTTGGTTTTCCCTCTAGTAACCCTGACGAGGGAATTTTTTTCTTGAAGAGTATGAACTACCTACTTCAAGGACTAAAGTATCTCAAGGAGCATCCATCATAACATGCTTTTTCTTTTTCCTAATTTTTTGTAATTGCCACCCATCTTCCAAATTTTTTTTGTATTTGCTCCGAAGGGGAAACATTCAAAGGGATATTAGGGGAAATAATAGGGAGAAGAGCTGAAGGAACCATTACCAATAGAGGGAGGGTATCCAGCTACTCAACAACTTCTTCCACCAAAGAAATGTTGTTAGTGTCTGGTAAATCAATTGAATGACCCTCTACAGGGGATTGAACATCAATGAGAACAGGGGATTGAACATCAATGAGAGTTATGGCAGGTAAACATTCCTGCACTATAGAAATTAATTCATGTTGTTGTACTTGAGGAAATTCAGATTGAACTGCAGTAGGGTTACAATCCTACACTGTAGGATTTAATTCTTGTAATTGCACTTGAGGAAAAACAGATTGAGTTGCAATAGAAGGAGGAGCCTCAATAATAGGTTTTGTAACAACTGGTTGGAGACCAACATCCCCAAGGGGGAGCTTGTTGTCTTGGCTTCCTGTTGGAGTGTAATCTATAACATCTGGCATTGGTATGACCAAACATTTTGGAATGTGTATAGTAATAAAGTCGTTGTTCCATTACAATTTTTTGCCAATACCCATTGTGAGCAGTGCCCAAAAAATTTCATCTACCTCAGGTAGTGTTATGTCTCTCTTGACCAATATCCTTACAGCTGAAAGTCTGTTCAAATTGTATGTTGGAACATCAAATTTCAATCATCTATCCAAAGCAGTTCCTATGGTAAACAACACTTTGTGATGAAAAAAAAAGATTCTAAGCCTAGTAGCTTGAACAAAATGGGCACAATAGGTGGCTCTTGACTTGGATCAAATTCAGGATACCATTTTAATACTTTCATTGTCATACCCTTTATGAGGAGAGCCTATTTGGAGAAGAGCCTAGCAAATCCTCCACTCTGGATAGATGTATAGAAATGTGCCTCCCATCAACCAGCCCAACCTTCCAATCAGTCAGCAGTTTCAGGTCTTCAAAACACTTCCTCACAGCTTCCATCTTAAGGTGACCAAATTGAAATTCCCAATGAGTGTAAACCTTAAAGAAGAAGAGAGGGAAGATATATAAGAATCAGAGAAGATAGCAGCAGGCTTCCCAGACTTCCTGAAAAGATGCTTGATGAAAGGAAAATCACTACACCCAACCCCTTCATTAAAGGAGTTGGGGAAGACCATGTGTTCAACATCATTTTGGAAAGCAGAACATTTGCCCACTACATCAACCAAGGTGGCCTTAGCGTACTGGATATTAGTATCAAAATCAATGGTAGTTGGGTTGGCCATGAAGAGAATAAAAATAAAACTAAAAAAGTCTAGTAGAAATACAAACCCCACTCTGAACAGTGGAGAATCACTGGAACAGTAAACCAGTAAATTTGAAAATTAGGAGCGCGGGACAGAGAAAGGAGCAGTAAATCTTCCTAAAAGTTCAAGAAAAGATCCAAAGGTAAGCCACAACAAAAATAGCCAAAAATTAGAAAGTAGATGCACCAAACCATGGAATTAGGGACCAAACTCTGGATTAATCAATGTTCTTTATGCAGTAGGAAGAGGGTAAATAATAAGATTGCTCTTATTTGGCAGAAAATAGTTTATATATATATTTTTTCAAATAATTTTAATCACTCTACAAAGCATATACTCATTGTAAAAGGGAATGATATTTTCTTAAATTTGAACCTTCCATACATCTTAGTTTTAATTTTTGTAAATTTACTTTTGAAAGTTCAGCATCTAGTTTAGTTAACTTTGTCTTTCAATTGCATTTTAATTAGCATTCACTTGTTACTTAGTATTCAAACTTCATACTTAACTTTCTGTATTTTTAAAAAAGTACTTTACAATATATTCTTAAGAACTATTTACAGGCATTTCCAACTTCCCCATGAGATCGAAATCTAGGACTCCATTAGAGCCCTTTATTACATGAGCAATACGTATACTTGCATTATTTTTAAAGGTAATTTGGCAGTTTATGGATTACTAAATGATAAAACTATTTTTATTGAAGTAATTTTCTTGGGTTTAATTTGCATATTTGCTATTGTATCTATCATGTGTATTTTGTAATATTGAAAAATATTTGTAAAATTAACACACTAAATCCACCCACATCTAATTTTTGTCGCTGTTGCGAGGGAAGTAACGGAAACTAGTAGTAGAAAGTTACTTTATAATTTATAGTATTTAAAAAAAAAACTAACAAAAAAAGGCGAGTGTTTATATTTTAGTTTGAATATTTTCTTTTTTAATTGTGTTTGCTTATTTTCAAATAAGCTATTGTATATGTTTATGTGTGGTGCAAGATTTGAAAATTTAGTACCTTACAGTTATGAGTTAGAAAGAACAATTAGAAAATTCAAAAACAACAAAAAGGGATAGACCATATTGCAAAATGGCTTGCAATTTGAGTAAGGCTGGAAATGAAAATGAACACCATCAGGGACCTTTAAGAGATTACGCTAATCCTAGAGAAGATGATATTCATTTAGGTATACAAAACCCTGTTGTAGCTACCAATTTATTTGAGCTTAAACCTGTTATTATCCAAATGATTCAAAATAATTAATTTGGGGGAACACCAACTAAAGATCCTAATTTACACCTTGGTTGTTTTCAAGAATTGTGTGCTATATTTAAAAATGATGGAGTGTTAAATGATGTCGTCAGACTAAGAATTTTTTTCTTTTCCACTAAGGGATAAAGCTAAGATGTGGTTAAACTGATTAGTACCTGGATCTATCAGACCTTAGGGAGATTTACTAAAAAAAAATTTATCTCAATATTTCCTACCTTCCAAAACTGTTAAGCTTAGAATTGTTATTTCATCTTTTTATCAGTTTGAAGGGGAACTAATTTATGAAGCCTGAGAAAGATTTAAAGATCTCCTTAGAAAGTGTCCACACCATGCATTGCCAGATTGGTTAATAATTCAAACTTTTTATAATGGATTGGTTGGATCTCTTAGATTGATAATTGACGCTATTGTTAATGTATCATTATTGTCAAAACCATTCGATGAAGCATATTTAATTAGCATATTCTTTAATTGAAGAGATGAACACTAATAATTTTCAATGGCCCTTCAAAAGGGTAGATCCAAAAAGAGTAGCTAGCATTCATGATTCTGATGCAATATCTATATTAGCTGCACAAATAGCTACTATATTGAAGAAGATAGATCAATATGTAATGATTTATTCTTAATGATTTATTCTCAATGATTTATTCTCAGACATCATCTGTGACTGAGGAAAATTCATTGGGACAAATGGTAGAATCTCCATCTTGTTATGAGACCTTAAATGCAATAAATAATCATTTTAATAACCCTTATGTTAATTATTATAATCCCGATTGGAAGAATCATCCAAATTTTTTTAATAGTAACAATAATTCTAATAATGCAAATCCACAATGGGGAAACAACACTGTGAACCCATTGGGCAACTCCAAGAATCAATGAAATCCAACTTATAAAATTTATTACCCTCCAGGGTTTAATAATTTGCAGAGTAAAGAGAAAAAGTTGCCCTGTGAAACAACACTGTGGACCCATTGGGCAACTCCAAAAATCAAGGAAATCTAACTTATAAACTTTATTAACCTCCAGGATTTAATAATTTGCATAGTAAGGAGAAAAAGTTTTAAATGAAAGAATTGATAGTGCAAATGGGGAGTCAATTACAAAGTCAAGAAGCTACAATTAGAAACATGGAAAATTAATTTAGATGTATTGCTACTACACTTAGCAATAGACCTCCAGGAACATTGCCTAGTAATGTTGAACTAAATCCTAAAGATCAAAACAAAGAGAAAATTAAGGATAATCAACTTAGAAGTGGAAAAGAATTAAAAAATAGAGTTAAAGAAGAAGTGGAAGTTGAAGTTGAAAAATATGAGGTGGAAAATGAAAAATTGGTGAAGATTTTCATCTTTAGTGAGAATGTCCTATTAAACCAATGAAAATCACTATATCGTGTGTTATAAATGCTGATCCCTAATAATTGAGTGGTGTATATGTAAATTTTCTAGAAATAAAATCACTATAAAGCTAAATTTGAAAAAATTTTGTTAAATAACCTAAACCCTAAATATATCACTACCAAGATTTAGCTTCTTAAGAAAAATTTTCAACAAAAAAAAATACTGAGGAGATGTTTTGTTATAGGATTTACACAGGATTTAACTTAAATCATGCCAAATAAAAATAATGACATCTTAATTTAATTCATACATGTTTTAAAGTTAGTTTTCTCTCATTTTGCCTTAACCAAGATACTTTGAGAAGTTGTAGCACATGAAAGCGGTGAAGTTAAAGCTGGGTGATGGGGCACATAGATGAGGGTTGATACACATAAATAATGAGCAATTTTATGTATTTTTTTTATGCTTAAATTTGGTGATATTGCACATTAAATAAGGGTATTTTCATATTTTGTTGCAGGTATATCGATTTTAGGCAATTGGAGTACAAAGGACAAGAAAGCAAGAAATTTTAAGTCAAAACAGAGCATTTCAGCATCCTGGCACCCGAGGTGATACAAACTTGCCCCAAAAGCGCCATTTTACTATGCGATGCAAAAAGTACCATCTTTGGCACAAAGGTGCCAGAATCCAGAGAACAGTGCAGACATCAATAGACTGGTGCCAAAGGCGCAAGAACTGGCGTCAAAGGCGCTAGAGACTAAATATGATGGAGTAAGGCGGTTAATGACTATTTTTTAGTAGTTTTTGAAAGCTCCAATCAATTCAAACACTCCATGGAGAGATTCAATGCATCTATAAACTTTTTAAAGACTCTTTAAAGAAGGGACTTGACTCTTGATGTGAAGAGGTGCGCCTTTTGGGAAAAAGGAGGGAATTTTAAATTCTCTTGAAAATGAAGGCATGTTCTAATTAATAAGAGAAGAGTTTAGGGAAGAGGGGAGGAGAGAGTTTGAAGAGAGAGTTGGCATGAGAAAGAAGTCTTGAGAGAAGAGAGGATTTTCTTCTAGAGTCTAAGAGGAGAGGGAAGGTGGGCGATTTCTTCTTCATTACTTTTTTAAGAGAGAATTGAGTGTGATTGTAAAGAAAGAAATTGCTTAAAGGGAACTTCAAGGGATTTGCTTAAGAAGGAGTATTAGATAAGCAATGTTCTTTCCTTTCTTTATTTTGTAAACTTATTTTTATATATAAAATCTACGTTCGGTCGTATCCTTCTCATGATTTTTGAGTAGTCTTCATTGTCTTTCTTCCAACAATGAGATGTGGTTTTGTAAACAATTAATTTTGTTATATAAGATTTTAAATGTCAATAAATTATGATGATTCAAACTCTAATTTTAATTTAATTTTTAATCTGGCCAATTGAAATGTTAAAATTTTTTGAGAAACATAAGATCCAAAAGGGCTATACTATTTAGACCAAGGTAAAAGTCACATTCAATTTCATGGGTGAGAATGTAGTCCATGGGTTTGTGAGAAAATAAGTTGGGAAATATACTTTGATGGACGCAGAATTGGAGATTTAAGGTGACCGATTATAATCGCCAATTTTGTCCAGTTGCTTGGAAACTAGAGCGAGATTGTTAGCCTTTAGAGGAGGGAGAAGTGAGAGCTTTGAAGTAGTAGCCAGTATGCTGACAGCCTAACCACATATTTAGGGATTAAACTCAGTATTAGTCAATGTTCCTTATGCACTCTAAAAGGGTAAAGAATAGGACTGCTCCTAATTGGCACAATACAATTTTATATATTTTTTAAATGATTTTAATTTTTTTCACAATTCATAAACTCATTGTAAAGCGAAAGATTGCTTTCTTAAATTTGAACTCTTCTCAACAAAACTTTGTTTAGTCTATAAAAGTTTTATTTCAATGTTTAGCAATTACTTTACTTAACTTAGTTCTTTTAACTGCATTTCATTTAATGCACAGTAAATTTACTTTAGATTTATTTTTCTTACTTAAGTTTTATAGTTTGAATATTATGTTTTATGATGTTTTATGTTATAACTAAGAATTTCCAACTCCCTGTGGGATCGATACTTAGGACTCCATTAGAGCCCTTTATTACTTTAGTGATACATATACTTATGTTATTATTATGGTTTGGCAGCTTAAAAATTTTAAAAGATAAAGCTATTTAAACAAAATTAGTTTTATTGGGATTTAACTACATGTTTATTATTTGTGTTATCGTGTGTGTATTGTAGCATTGATAGATACTTATAGTGATCCACATAAAACGGCCCGCATCAAGTTTTTGGTGTTGTTGCCGGGGAGTAAAGGTAGATTACTTTATAATTTAGAAAATTTTATTTGAACTGAAAAACTATTTGTAGTTTAATTAAGTATTTTTATATTTAAGTGTGTTTGCTTATTTTTATTACTTATTGTGATTGTGTATGTGTGGTTTAACATCAGTAGGTTTAATACCTTACAATTCAAAGTTAGAAAGAGCTACTAGAAAATTTTGAAAACAACAAAAAAAGTTAGAAAATTTCAACAAAATAACTACAAGCTTAAATAATTTTGGATTTGAATATGAACATCACTAGCGACCTTTAAGAGATTATGCTAATCCTACAACAGATGAAATTCTTTTAAGTATATAAAAGCCTTGCTGTAGTTGCCAATCATTTGATCTTAAACCTATTGTTATCTAAATTATACAAAATAATCAGTTTGGTGGAACACCGACGGAAGATACTAACATACACCTTGCTAGTTTTCTAAAATTACGTGCAACATTTAAATATGATGAAGTGTTAAATTATGTCGTCAGACTTGAACTTTTTTTCTATTTCATTAAGGGATAAAGCGAAGATGTGGTTAAACTCGTTAGCGCTTTGATCTATCCAAACTTGGGAAGACTTATCACAAAGATTTTTATCTAAATATTTCCCACCATCAAAAACTGCTAAGCTTAAAAATGATATTACATTTTTTTGTCAGTTTAAAGGAGAGTCAATTTATGAAGCTTGAGAGAGATTTAAAGATCTCCTTAGGAAGTGTCCACACCATGTTGTCGGCACTATTTTTGGGGAGTGGGGGGGGCAGGGGGTCTGTGGAAGCTGTCGGCCGCCGGAATTGGAATCTCGTCGCTCGCTTCGGAGGGGCATAAACTATATATATATATATAAATATATATATATATGAATAGTTTAGAAAAATATAAAATCAAGCCAATCTCATATCTTTCATAGTTTAAATGAAAGAGCATCTAAAAAGATAAACACATGTCTTGACGATGAGGCTCAATCAAATAAAATAAGAAATGTATGATATTATTTTGGTCTGTGAAACCATTTTATTATAAGCCGACAAGTTCCCCTTATTAAATATGGATAATTAAATTGGGTTTATATTAAGTTGGGTTCGGAAAAACATCCTATAAGGGAAAGCCCCTTTAGTTAATTACATCTTAAATAATCAGAGTAACCTAAGAAAACTCTCAATAAAAATCAAAGGATATTGTCTGCAAGGATTTCCAAAGGATAAGACTTTTCAAAGAGATCGCAAAAAAGTGGCGTGAAAAGGGAATTGCTCAAATTTGGAACATATTACGGAATCTAACGGAAGAGAGACTAGATTATTTAAATGTTGCATCCTGCTAATTTTTATTAATTAGAACTTACGTTCGTGTGAAACGATCACACAAATATTTTGAAAGATGTGAAGATTTAGGTCATAACGAATGAAAACATAAGAATACTAAGACGAGTTAGGGTTTAAATTTTATAGTAATGTTAGACAAATGCCTAAAGATAAAGTGAGGATTTATGCCTCACTAAGCAGACAACCTCGAAATCCTATGCCTTTGTTGTTTAATTCTACGGAATGGATGTGTTGTTATAAATCCTCATGCTGTTGTAGAACCTCAAGATATTGTAGATTGCTGCCCATGAAGTTAGCTCCAAGCTCTTCAAAAAAGTAGCAGGTTTGAGTTTAGAAGTGTCAAATTGAAAAAAAATGAAAGAAGTATTAGGTTTAGCTGTTCATTTTTCTAATGTTTCAAGTTCTGATGTTAAATCAATTTTTTCTTAAGGTTATCTAAATATTATGGGGGGGTTAAAGTTGATTAGAGTGAAACCGGTTAGGATCCCATGGTTTGCTCGTACTAGTACCACCACTTTCTTTTGAGCTTATATGGTTTAAACAAGTTGTTACACTTTTTTAAACTAGGGAGATCTCGTCAGCAACCACAGGTTACCTCCACTGAGGGACTCGCGTAAATTCAAATGGACGTTTTAAGTTTAGTGAAATTTTAAATGATTTATGGTTACCTTTAAAAAAAAATTATTTTAGATTTTAAAAAGGTTGATTAATTTTGAAAAGTTGTTTTGTTTTTTACAGGAAAGTAAAGTACACATCTAAGTAGTTATAACATTGCAGAAAATTAAAACAAGAATAGTTGAAGGTGTATCTAACAAACCCTGAACTATGACTTATTGAGTCTCAAAAGATCTTAATGGGTGATTTTAGAACAAAATATTGCAAGTTGAATTTGTCCTTCAAATTAGCCAAGAGATTTCAAGGTATTCAGGGAATGACCCCAAACTGTTTGAAAAATTTCTTAAAATATTCGAGTTCATTCTGAACTTATCATATTGTTTCATTAATCATTTCGGGTCAAGTTATAATTGTCCCATTACTTGATGAATCTTTAGCATTTTAATCATTCCGAGGACAGGGTACTTAATTAATTAGTTGGTATTTTACTTAAAAGTTAAGTAGGATGAATGCCCCTAAGGCAAGTTCCAATCATTATAGATTTTGATACCCACCACCAAAGTTAGGCTAGTAGTGTTCAGAGGTGTTAATCATCAATAGTGTTATCTTCTAAATCCCATCCAATGAATTCAAAAATCAAACCTAGATCACTATAAAAGTAATAATAAATCTAATTGGAGAAAGATTAACAAATGTTAAAATTTTAATGTAAGTGATATGGATCCTGATTAAAAGGTCAGACTGTCATATTTTTCATAATTTAAATGAAAGAGCACTATACCTCAAATCCTATATCAATCGTGAAAGATAAACATAAGACATGAGGGTGAGGCTCGATCAAATAAACTAGGAAATATATGACATCCGTTTGGTCTGCAAAATTATTTTATCTGTCGACAACTTCCACTGTTTAACACAAAGATTAAATAGGATTTATATTAAGTTTGGTTTGGAAAAGCTTCCTATAAGGGAAAGCCCCTATAGTTAATTACATCCTAAATGATCAAAGTCACTCAAGGAAACTCTCGATAAACATCAGGAAATATTATCTTCAAAGAGGTCAAAGGATAGGACTTTTCAACAATATCGGACAAAGAGGTGTGAAAGGGGGATGGTTCAAATTTGGAACATTTTATTGTAGAATCCAAAAGAGGAAGAATTAAGGAATGTCATAGATCTAGAAGAGAACCTCAGCGAGTTCCAAGTCTATCCTACTGTTTGGTTTCAATTTTGAGGAGGAATTATTTAAATGTTTCATCCTGACAATTTTATTTTTTTAGGGCTTACATTTATGTGAAACAATCACACAAATAACCCTGAAGATGTGAGGGTTTAGGCCATGATGAACGATAACCTCAGAATCCTAAGACGAGTTAGGACTTATATTACACAACAGAACTATACAAAAGCCTAAAGAAATGGTTGAGGATTTATGTTGCATAAGCAAACAACCTCGAAGTCCTATGGCTTGGTTATTTAAATCTAAGGAAAGATATGTTGTTGTAGATCCTCATGCTGTTGAATATGGCCATGCTGCCCATAGTGCTAGTTCCAAGCTTTTCGTCGTGACGAGTTTAAGTTTTCTAATGTGTCAAGTTATGATGTCAAATCAGATGTCCAAATGGTTATGGTCATTAAATGTTGTGGGGTATGTTAAAGTTGATTAGAGTGACACCGGTTTGGATCCTACGGTTCCCTCATTTTGGTACCACTATTTGGTACCACTATTGGTACACTATTATCTTTCAGATTCACTTAGTCCAAATGAAGTCATTAAACCCAACTTAATGAATTACATACTTTCATTTAGACCGTGGGAAGTCTCTTTAGCAACCGTAGGTTACCTTGTCCGAGGGATTCCTGATCATCCGATAGAGACATCTTAATTTAGTTGCAATTGTTGTTTTATGACGTTTGTGATTAAATTTTGAGTTGTCTTGTTTTTTGAATGTTGTGGCGGTGAATTTTATCTTGGTTGATTTTAGTTTTGGTTTTGGTTTTACGACTATCCTAACAGTTTTAGTTTTGGCATGTGTTGTTTAACATGCAAGTTTTATAAGTATAAAAATACATTATGGAAAGTAAAAGAAAATATGGTAAAAGCGTACCTGGCAATTCTTCTCGTTCCATCATCTGAAGGGTCAGTACTTTAGAGGCATGTATATAGTATTACAAGGAATTTAAATTGCATGAGTAGCTGAAGGTTTAGCTACCAAACCCCAAGCTATGACTTTATTGAATCTCAAAAGTTCCTAGATGATTTTAGGAAAAAAATATGGCAAGTCCAATTTGCCCTTCAGAAAGCTCAATAGATTTCAAAATGCTCGAGGCATGTCCCCGGATCACTTTGAAGATATCTTGAAATATTCCAAGTTCATTTTTGACTTATCATATTATTTCATTAATCATCTGAGGCTAGAGTGTGAGTACCCCGTTGCTAGTGAAACTTAACAATTTAATATTCTTGAGGATAGGGTACTCGATTAAACGATTGATGTTTTGTTTAAAGGTTATGTGAGTGGGTGCCTCTAAGGCATGTTTAGGTCATTCAAGACTGTGATTCCCGTGATTGAGGTCAGGCTTGTTGTGTTTAAAGATGTTAGTCACCAATTATGTCATCTTCTAAATTCAATCAATTGAGTATAGAAATCGAACTTAGGTCACTACTAAGCCTGTAATGATCATCAAGATTTTGATTTATGTAACATATATCCATATCAAATGGCCAAAACATCCTCAAATTTGGCTTAAGAAAAGTAAACTATCATCTTTCCGACTTAAGCCCATCACTCGAGAATCGTTTGATCTCAATTGGGAGAATTACGATCTTGTTGATGTTGTGCAAGGGTGGTGAGTGAGTTTCTACCTCTTAATCCCATTGTATTTCAATCATCCAAACATGTTTTTGAATCAAATTTATATTTTTATTATTTAATTTTTAATCAATTTCAATGATTAAATTAAATAGAGAATAATAGTTTAACTACAAATTATTTTTATATTTTTAATAGACTTCTCTGAATTTAGAAAACCTAGCGAATCAAATCTTAATTTTTTGTGATTTTTAATTTATTTATTATAATTATTTAAATGGGAAAACAAAAAATTCATTTTTAATTTAGAAAAATTAGGAAAAATGTCCTAATGATTTTTATGTGATCAGGGGATATTTTCACTCATTTTGAACTACTTTTTGTATTTTTTAAAATTTTATTTTTTTATTATTTTTAATTTAAAATATATTTATAAAATTAAATGTTTTCATAAAAATGGGTTCTATTTTTATAAAATGCCCATGATCACAAGGAACTCAGAAAAATAACTTTCATATTTTTTCTAAGCATATTTAATTTAATATAATTATATTTATACAAAAATGCATGGTTTTCTTAAAAATTCACTTTAGTGCTTAGACTAAGTCAAATAATTTTGATATTTTTACATTGAGTAAATATGATTTTTATGAACAGTGGGGAAGTGATTTTCTCAATTTTTGATAAGTATATAATTTACGTAAATCAATACAAGGTTTATGCATTTAACTAAGTATAAAAAAGTACAAGGTGAATCAAAATATCACAATATTTTTCCTAGACTTTTCTAACCGTATGAAACTTACTAAAATTACTCCCATAATTTTGCAAGTGATATTTTGATTTATATAATTAAAATAACGAAAATTGTAATCTTAGCATTAAATATGGGATAGAAACATAGGAACATCTTCTGACCTTAGAAAAATCAGAAGACATAGCCTCTATCATGAAGAACAAAGCCTCAAAATTTCAAGCCATGGTGAAATGTTTTAAGTCATGGAAAATTAAAATACCACAGAGTTTATTTAATTAATTAAAAATTAGGGAGTGAGAAAATAATTTTAATTTTTTATCCACATTATTCTCCTCTGAGCAAGAAGGTATTTTTATATTATTTTTATGACTTATTAGAGAAAGATATGGATTTTTGAAGTTTACGCATTTAAAATAATTCAAAAATCCCTATTTTTCTACCTATCCATGCGGCGCTGACTAGATCCTAGGTAGCTCCAAAGTCTCTACGCAGCGCTCCACCATTTTTTTCCGCCAGCCAAGTAGCCTCTACGTGGACCGTGCTTTATCTTCCGGGAGTCTGTCTGACTTGATCTCCTCCGTCCAATGGATACACGCGTGATCGGATGGCTCTCCGTTATCGTCACCAAGTGACCTAACCCGTGATCCGTTCACACTAAAGCCTTAAGATCTCAAGTTAGACTCAAACAAATTGCTTGTGGTTTGTTTCTAAACCTTCATCTACTCAAGACAAACACATCTATATACCTTATATGGTATGAAATATAGTAAATACATATGGAGAGTCGAAACAAGCTCGGTTCAGGGTTGGAGTTCAATACCTTTGTCTGAGAGGGGCGGCCTCAATCAGATGGTGGTGGTAGCTTTAATTGAAACCAATTAACCTCTGGATGAAGCCTCAAGCCTTCGTGAATTGTCTAGGTATGAATTTGATCAAGCTCAATTTCAGATGTTGGTCTAGAGCTAGGTTAGAGGCTGTTTGAGAGGGGGGTTTGCTGGGGAATCAACTCCTCTTGCTCTAGGGATGGTGTATGCACAATTAGTTTGAGTTTGGTGGAATGTGGAGAGATGTCCTAGTTTAAGTTGAATGTTTAACCTAAAAATTGGGCTTCCACAGTGGGGATCAATTGGAGAAAATGGTGGCAATGAGCTTAAGAGTTCCTGAAATGTGTCTGAATGCAATTGGACAGAGTTTCCCTAGATATTTTGGCACACGCCTATCTTTGGCCATTGAGGTGCTAATAAAATAAAGGAGCTTATGATGGAGCTCAGGGCTAATTGATGGTTGTAAAATGGTGCTTAGGTGGAGGGCTGAGGAGCTCTAAAGAGATATTTAGATGATCTAGCCTTTAGGGTTGAAATTGGGATTGATTTGGCATTGATGCTCTTGGTTTTGGTCTTTTCCGGCCACTCGGCCAGCCGGCAGGGCCAACAGAGGTGGCTTGAAGGTCAGGTGAGTTAGTGAGATGCCTAATTATAATTTACCTCCATGGGTGTGTTATGATGGAAGAGAATTTTGGTTAAGGCCAAAAAATGGGATAAGATCCCTTAATTAGGGACTCATTGGTCCATAACTTACTTGGGTGGTTTGAGAGGGTTTAGCCTAGTCTATAAGGTGTACTTGGTTGCTGTGGTGTCATTAATTTGGTGGCTTAGGCATGGCTAAGTCAATTTTTGTGTATGGGTTCAATTTGGGTCAAAATGGGGGTCAAAATGGCTAGCAAAATGGCTAGAAGTTGGGGTTGGGTTAGCTAGGCATGACATTGAGCTCAATTGATTGATCAACATTGTGTAGATGATTGTCATGAAGATTTTTAGTGAAGTATTGAAATGAATTTGAGTTCAATTGGAAGCTCAATTTGAACGATTTTGGGGTTTTTGTCAATTTGGCCATGTTGTACTAGACTTGTGCTTAGGTTGAGCTAGGCTCGGGATTTGGCTCAACTGAATGGTTCAAATGATTAAGGAAGATGTCATGAGGATTTTTCATGAAGGAATGGAGTCGAATTTTTGGTGGTTAATACTTTCAATTTGGTGTGTTTGGAGATATTGCCACTTTGGGGAAAATTTGGTGTTTTTGGACTTGTGTTAAAATTTAGTGAAATTGAGGCTTGATGAAGGCCAATTGAAGGTTAAATTTGATGTGTAGGAGTGTTATTAAGACTTTAAGATCCAAATTGGGGCAAGTGGAGTAGGCTATAAAGTTCAATTTGGTGGGATTAGGTTATGGCTAATATTGGGGTTTTTGATTTAGATCAAAATTGAGCTCAAAGAATGGGCCAATTATTCTTGAGTTTGGTTTAGATTGATCAAATGAAAGATGAGTTTGAGTTAAGGATTAAAATTTATGGAAATTATGGTCAAGTTGAAGGAGATTTGAGGTGAATTTGGGGCAATTGGGCCTTTGAAGGTAATTTGGGGGTTTTGATCAGAATGGTTAAATTGGCCAAATTGTGTTCAATTAAAGGGTCCAAATTGGTTTTGAAGACAATTGAAGTGATTTTGGATGTTTTGGGAAAGTTTGGGGTGCTAAGGGTATTTTTTTAATTTTGGAATTTTTGGGTGGATTTGGGCAATTTGGGTATTTTAAAATGGTTTGAAATGATTTTTGAACAAATTTGGATTTTTTGGGTGAATTTGAGGATTTTGACTAAATTAGGATTTTGACTAAATTTAGTGACTAAATTTAGGGTTTCAAGGGTTTTAGGTAATTTGGGTGGATTCAAGGGCAAAATGCTAAATTGGACATTTTGGTAGAATTGGGGTACCAACCACCCTATATGAGCTATGGACCATTGAAATCCCCATTTGGGTCCTCTATGTAGTGGTCTTAGTTAGACCCTACCCTAGGGCCAGTGGGTCTAAGGGACCATCTACATGAGTATCCTAAAGGATCAAGGGATCAGAGTTAACAATTTGGGTTTTAGAATTGTGAGTGATTGTGGGTGATAGTGAGTGTAGTAAGTGAACTAGCTCCATACCAACACCTAGAGTCAACCCTAAGGTCAGATAGCCTTATGGGAACTCTCCTTGAGCTCCCCCATAGTGACCCCACCTACTAAGTGCTAGATGTTAGGACAAAAATGTGGAACCTCAAGTTGAGCAAGGAGGAGTTCAGAGTTTCTAATGGTGAGGGCTCCTTTTCTAGTTTTTTTAAGAATAGTCAACAAGAAAGTCCTATGGCTAGACCCTAGGCTACTTAAGAGGGAAAACTAAAGATCAACCAAAAGTGAGGTCAATAATTGAATAAACGATTGATCAGACGACATCCGTTCATCATCCCCAAATGACCTAATCTATAACTCGTTCACACTAAAAACATATGATCTCAAGCTAGACTCAATTACTTCAGGTTTGTTCTTATACCATCTACTCAAGGTGAACATAACTATATGGCATATAAGGTATGAAATACATTAAACACATTTGGAGAATCAAAATAGGTCACATTAGAGTTAAAGCTTTATACCTTTACCTGATAGGGGTGGCATCAATCAGATGTTTGTAGTAGCTTCTATTAGGTCCAACAAACCTCCAGACGAACTCTTAGGCCCTTGGGAATTTTCTAGGTATGAATTTGATCAAGGCTATTTTTCAGGTGTTGGTTTAGAGCTAGGTTAGAGGCTATTTGGGATGAAGCTTTTGTGGGGAATCAACTCCACTCACTTTGTTGATGGTGTGGGCATAATTAATTTAAATTTGGTGGTTTGTGGAGGTGTGGGGAAATATGTCCTAGTTTGGGCTGAATATTTGAACTCAAAGTTGAGCTCTCTGCTACGGCTAAAATATATAGTGTTTTTAAACACATTTTTATACCTATTTTTTAGATATTACTCTTTAATGGAAGGTACGTTTGTGTTTTTCTTTCAGCTACATGTAAAAAGATGAAAAAGTCTTAAAGGAGTGAAAAAGGATCAAATTTGGAGAAACTAGGTGAAAAATATGTAAAAGTGTTTTAGCGCCTAAGCGCGAGATCCGGCGCTTAAGCGCCGGTTAAACAGAGAAGGTCGAGCCTAAGCGCCAAAGGCCCCATGCTTAAGAGCTAGTGGCAGTTATGGGATGAGTAATTTCGGTTTTTACAAATTTTGAAGTGGTTTTTTAGCCACATATTTGCGTAATAGGTGGTTACAACAACCATGGACAAAAATTATTGCAAAAGGATGCATCTCTTGTGGAAACGCATTGAATCAAGACACATTTTGAAAAGAGATTAGGGAACCTTTCGGAGAATTATAAAAGAAGGAATATTGAGACATGAAAGGGGTCCTGAAATTACTGGCAAAGTTTTGAAAGTTCAAAAGTTGGGGAGTTGGTTGGAGAGATTTTCAGACGTGGTTGAATTCGTTAGCACCTGGATCTAGCAGAACTTGGGGTGATTTTGCATAAAAATTCCTTGCTAAATATTTTCCACCATCAAAAACTCCAAATATTAGTAATGATATTATCTCTTTTAATCAGTTTAGTGGATCACCAACTTAAGATCCAAATTTACATATTGCCAATTTTCTAGAATTGTGCCCTACATTTAAATATGATGGTGTATCAGATGATGCCATATCAGATGAAAATATGATGGTGTATCAGATGATGCCATAAGACTTAGGTTATTTCCTTTCTCATAGAGGGATAAAGCCAACATGTGGTTGAATTCGTTAGCACCTGGATCTATCAGAACTTGGGGTGATTTAGCACAAAAATTCCTTGCTAAATATTTTCCACCATAAAAAACTATGACGCTTAGAAATGATATTACATCTTTTAATCAGTTTGAAGAGGGATCTATTTATAAAGCATGGGAAAGATTTAAAGAACTCTTAAGAAAGTGTCGACACCATCTTATTCCAGATTGGTTAATAATTCAAACTTTTTATAATGGATTAGTTGTCTCTTACATAAATTATGGATGCCGCTGCTGGTGGTTCATTGATGTCAAAACCATTTCATGATGCTTATGCTTTAATTGAAGAGATGGCTACCAATATTTTTCAATGGCCTTCTCAGAGGGTGAATCATAAGAAAGTAGCCAATATTCATGAAATTGATGTATTTACTATGTTAGCTAATCAAGTTGTTGCAATTTCAAGGAAGTTAGACCAATTTGGAATGAATATTTCTCAACTAATTTCTATGATTGAAGAGAATTCATTAGGCCAAATGGTAGATTCTCAAACATCATTATAAACTTTGAATGCCATAAATAATAAGCATATAAACTTTGAATTCCATAAATAATAAGAAAAATAACCCATATTCAAATTATTATAACCCAAATTGGAAAAACCATCCCAACTTTAATTGGAATAACAATTTGGGTAGTAATAATCAGCAATGAGGGAACAACCGAGTAAACCCATTGGGAAATTGGAATAGTCAAGGGGATAATAACTGTAGATCTACTTATCCTCTAGGTTCCAATAGTAATACAAAATTTAAGGGGATGAACTTGTCTATAAAAGAAGTGGTGTTATAAATGAGAAATCAATTACAAAGTTGTTGACCTCACTTTTGGTTGAGGTCTAGAAACTTTTTCAGTAGCCTAGGTCTAGCCATAGGATTTTCCTATTGACTAGCCTTAGAAAACTAGAAAAGGTACCCTCATCATTAGAAATTCAAAACTCTTCTCTTTACTCAACTTGAAGTTTCACATATTGATCTTAACCTCTAGCATTTAGTAGGTAAGATCATTATGAGAGAATTCAAGAAGAGTCCCTATAGGATTACTTGGCTTTAGGATTGACCCTGGGTGTTGACTTAGAACTAGGGTACACCATATCTTCACAATACATTAATCCATGGTTCATTTAGAATGGATATCTATCCAATTATATGTGAAATGCCTAACTTGGTCTTTTGCCCCTAAGCACCTCCAAATTACCTAACTACCCTTGGGACCCAAATTTGGCTAAAATTCCCAAATTTTGCCAAAATACCCAAAATTGATCAAAACTCATATCAAACACTTTGAATACATCAAAATTTGCCAAAACTGACAAAAATGACCAAATTACCAA
>NW_018220703.1:171103-171562 GCF_001263595.1 Phalaenopsis equestris
ATCCACCCCACGACCATGAATAGTGGGTGTGGTAAAAAATTTTCACTGAGGCCTTCTAAACTCTTCAGAGAGCTTCCCTAGGAGACCCTTAGCACATCCCAATCCATTTCCCCCTGCCAAATCCACCATGGCAAACCAATTTTGATTCTGAATTCTTGCCCGAAACCAGGACAAAATCCAATCTCAACCTACACATCACCAAACTTCCAATAGATTGGCTCTACACCTTCACAAGAGCGAAAGAAGCCAAAGCCCCATCAAATCCCCCTTCCACAGAGCCTCTACCATAGTTCTCAACCAACACCCAAAATCGGCTGTGGTCGAAATCATACATAGACCTTATACCAGAGCCAAGGACTCCATCCCTAAGCTCATTGGAGTATCACAAAGGTGTGAAGAATCTCTGATTGAGGCTACACCTCTCGGTGCAAAGGTATAACCTCCCCTTCTCTTCCGAGT
>NW_018220703.1:171722-172178 GCF_001263595.1 Phalaenopsis equestris
CGATGAACGGATGCCGTTCATTTTTGCGTGTATTAAATGAACGGAGGTGATCAAACCGGATGACCATCTGAGGAGATACAGCGCGACGCGTGGCAGCTGACTCAGAAGGCGGCGTCAAATGGGAGCACGCCGCGTAGCTTTTCGACGGATCCGAGGATCCAGTCAGCCCGCGGTTTGAATAGATAAATAGGATATTTAAAAAAATTCAGAAAATAGCTATTAAACTTCAAAAATCCATATCTTTGTGTAGAAAACTCATAAAAATAAAATAAAAATACCCTCTTGCTCAGTGAACAGAGGAGAACCATGTGGAATTATTTTCACATTAATTTGATGCATAAATTATTTTTTAAAAATAAATTAGGGTTAGGGGGTTTTCAATTTTTCATTCATATAGAATTAATACCTTAACTCTAAATTTTTATAAGTTGTAGCCTCTGTCTAAGGGAATAATTT
>NW_018220704.1:0-529 GCF_001263595.1 Phalaenopsis equestris
TTTTAAGGGATTATAAATTACCTTGGTCAAGTTAGAAATTTTCCTTAAAAAATCTTATCTTTACATGAAAATAATTACAGAAATTAAATTAAATTTTGAAAATCATATTTTCTACTCTGATATCTTAATTGACCCATGAATGAGGTAGGATAAAAATTTCAAAGTCATTTGAATTGAATTTGACAAATTGTGAGGTGTTAGAGCCTAGGGGAAAATGTGTAATTTTGGAAATTTTGCCTTAATTAACATTTAAGCTTAAGTGAAGGAGGGGAATGGGTAACCTCTGATCTTATTCAATTTATTTGATATTTGAAACACAAGGGTTAATTGGTAGAAACCAATTTCATTTTCCTCATTAAAAAGATAAGTTAATAAATTTCTAAATTATTAAGATTTGGAAGTTTATTAAAACTAAATTATCCTGGACTTAGGGGTATGGCTTTTGGAGCTAATAATTAATTAATTTAATACTCCTATGTTGACTTTCTAATAATATTCAAATCATGAATCATGACCACTTAAAGCTTAA
>NW_018220705.1:0-779 GCF_001263595.1 Phalaenopsis equestris
CTAATTTAGTTCTAAATTAGGAGAAATGTCAATTTGTGGTTGCAGGTAAAATTATGTTAGGGCATAAAATTTTGGAAAATGTTATGGAAGTAGACCCTGCAAAAATGCAAGTTATATCTAAATTAACACCTTCAACAAGTTTTAAGGAAATTAGGAGATGTAAGAGGGGTTAGAAGTTTTCTTGGACATGTTGGTTTTTACTGGGGTTATATTAAAGATTTTTCAAAAATTACCATACCTTTATGCCAACTTTTAGAAAAGGACAAGAAATTTGAGTTTGCTGAAAACTGTTTAAATCCCTTTGAGTTTTTAAAAAAAGCTAATCACAGCCCCTAT
Source organism: Phalaenopsis equestris (assembly GCF_001263595.1). Taxonomy (NCBI): domain Eukaryota; kingdom Viridiplantae; phylum Streptophyta; class Magnoliopsida; order Asparagales; family Orchidaceae; genus Phalaenopsis; species Phalaenopsis equestris. Next base: position 337 of record NW_018220705.1, read on the forward strand.
AATAGTTCCCCTATAATAGTTTCAGCTAACTAGGAGAAACAATTTGATTTGATGTGCAATGCTAGTGATTATGCTATCGGAGCTATTCTTAGACAAAGGTATGATAAGTTTTTTAAAGTTATATAGTACGCTAGTAAAACTCTTAATGATGCTCAAACTAACTACACTGTTACTGAAAAAGAGTTAATGGCTATTGTGTATGCTTTTGACAAATTTAGATCTTATTTAATTAGGACTAAATGTGCTGTGCCCACTGATCACTCTGTTATTAAAATTCTGATGCAAAAGAAGGATGTCTTACCAAGGTTAATTAGATGGATACTTTTGATGCAAGAAATTGATTTTGTGGTTATTGATAGAAAGGGAACTGATAACCATATTGCTGATCATTTGTCCAAATTAGAATATCATGAATTATCTGACACCGACAATGAAATTACGGA
>NW_018220705.1:953-3404 GCF_001263595.1 Phalaenopsis equestris
CTAATCATTTAGAAGAGTCATGATTCTGAATTTGGAGGACATTTTGGAACTAATAAAGCTGCTTATAAAATTTTACAAGCTGGATTCTATTGGCCTACTCTCTTTAGAGAAGTTTACAAATACATAAAAACTTGTGATCGATGCCAACGAGTAGACAATATATCTAGAGAAAATGAAATGACTCTGAATTTCATGTCATATATCTATAGAAAATGAAATGCCTCTGAATTTGATGTTAGAAGTTGAGATCTTTGATGTTTGGGGATTGGATATCATGGGACCATTTATTCCTTCATCTGGGAACTTATACATATTAGTTGCGGTAGACTACATTTCAAAGTGGATTGAAGCACAAGATTTACCTCGTTCTGACACAAATGTATTTCATAATTTTTAATGAAAGCATTTTCACTAGATACAGAATCCTGAGAGTTATTATCACTGACGGAGGATCTCAATTCAGAAATAAATACATCTAGAGATTGGCAGAAAAGTTTAATGTTATTCATAGAATCTCTACTACCTATCACCCTCAAACTAGTAGCTTAGCTGAAGTTTCTAATAGAGAGATTAAACAAATACTTGAAAAGACTGTAAACCCTAGTAGAATCGATTGGTCCACTAGACTGGATAATGCATTATGGGCTTACAAGACTACTTATAAAACTCATATTAGAATGACTCCTTACAGGCTGACTTTTGGAAAGACTTGTCACTTACCAATTGAATTGGAGCATAAAGCATATTGGGCGATTAACGAATTCAATTATAATTTGAAAGATGCTGGTAAGAAGAGATTGTTACAATTAAATGAATTGGAAGAATTAAGAAATGAGTCTTATGATAACAAAAGAATTTATAAGGAAAAATTAAAATTGATTAACCAGAAGAACTTTGAACCAGGACAAGAAGTTTTGCTTTAGAATACAAGGCTGAAGTTATTCCCTGGAAAATTGAAACCTTGTTGGCTAGGACCCTTTACTGTGACTCGAGTTTATACTTACAGAGCTGTTGAAATTGAAGATCAAAAGACTGAGAATAGATTAAAAGTAAATGAACATAGATTAAAGCCGTATTTTATGGGTAAAAGACCAAATTTTAAAGAGGTTTTAACAGTCTGTCAACCTGAATAACATCTGAATAGGTCGATCTGACGCGACGTTAAACATGGGAGGCAACCCATAGTTATCTTTATTTTTGTTGTGATTCTAGTGTTTTTCATTATCGTTAGTTTGTGGTGATATTGAACTCTACTACTCGTATTTACACTTGAATCATCATTTTGCCGACGACACCATCGAAGCCGCCGACGGAAAGAACGGAGAGATGACGGTTTTTAGAGTTTAAAATGTCGGTTTTTGGAGGTTTTAGTCAATATTTACTCCTTATAAACTTCCAAACTCGGTTCTTAAATTCATATTACCCATAAAAAAATGAATTGAAACTCCACCAAATTTATCCCTATGGATTGCAATTCCACTGAAAACCCTAGATTTTGAGTGTTCAACCAGAAAAAAATATTTTGATCATACTGGACATATCAAAGGAAGTTTGATATGATTAATGAGAAAGATGGGATTGATAAAAGATGACTCTACTGAAGAATTTCCATACCGACCCTTCTATAACCTTTCATTTTATGAGATGGGATACGATTTATAAAAGATGAGATACGATTGATGAGAAAGATGGGATTGTACTTTCATTTTATTTTATATTTTATTTTATGTTTGCAGTTAGATAATTTTTAATTATTGTTATAAATGTTTAGGGTTGTAGTTGAAATTTGCATGTGTAGTTATAATAGACTTTTATTAGTACTTTATAAAATTGTATTGTGATGTGTTAGTGCAATATTGTGTTTGTCTAATGTTTAGTATTGTACTTATGTCAAAATTTCACTACCCATCAAATTCTCTAATGCTTTATATGTATAGAAATCTCCTAATATTACAGACTAATTAAAATTAAAATTTTGAGAAGGAACTGCAAAAATTTTGAGAAGGAACTTTTATTAGTACTGAGGTATGATTTATATTTAGAATTTTTCTTTCCACCTGTATCATTCCATATTGAAAAATTTAAGTTTGGGGGAGAGAAGAAAACAATTAACTATTATATGTTCTCAATTTAAATATTTTTAAAAATTATTAATATGATTTTTTGTAGGGAATTTATTTCAGATAACTATATTTTGTAGATATTTAAATATTATGGTAAATTTAAGGGAATATTTTTGTAAGGAAAATTAATTTTGTAGATTAAGATATTTAGTATAAGAGAATAAGACTATAGTTAAGTATTTAAAGTAAAGAAAACTATATTTTGAAAAATTAAGAATCTTAGAAATTTATTTGAGAAGAAAAGATTGGGGCTCAATGATTTAAAAGCTATGAAATACTTATAAGGTAAAGGAATGATTTGAGTTTCAAATTTATGGAAAGAAAAGTT
>NW_018220705.1:3450-6047 GCF_001263595.1 Phalaenopsis equestris
GAAAAAGAAAGGATTGACAACAATCCCTAAAAATAAAAGAAAAATATATAAGATTGAAAGCAATCTAAATGAAAAAAAATATATATATAAGTGAGGAGAAGCTTGAGGAGATGCGTAATCAAAAATTGGCTTCACTTGGACTTACCTAAAGGGAAAACCTAAATACAATCCTAAACTTATATCTATGGAATAACATCTTTTACTTTTAATGTTCTTATGAAGTTTCTATCATTTGAATATTTTAAGTGACTTGATATTACAACATATAGTTATTTTTGAAATGAATAGAAAACTAGAACTCTTAAACTTGATAAATATATAGTCTTATACCTACACAGTTAATTTAATTACTTGAATTTTTTTTGAAAATCTTACTATGTTATTTACTTAAATTATTTACTTAAATTTTCTCAAACTTATAGTATTTCTTAATTAAAACTTTATCGCAGTAGATCATAACTTTTATGTAGTACTAAAATTACTTGAGGACAAATAATAGTTAAGTTTGGGGGATTTTGACCAAAGGAAAATTTTTTGAGATTTTCTTACCTATTTTACATTGATTTTGATGATATTGCACTTTAAAGAAAGTTATTTTTGATGTTTTGTTGCAGGTATATTTAATTATGGTGATTGGAGCAAAAATATGCAAAAAGGAGCAAATTTGGAGCAAAAAGGACAAAAATATGAAGATTTGATCTTTGAATATGAAGATTTGATCTTTGCCGCCAATGGCAAGCACGACGGTTCTCTGAACAGAAGCATTGAATGTGGACAATTTTTTGATGGGACGCTTGGGTAACTGTTGAAAACTCTTATACAACTTTAAAAGAAACATTTGAAGCCTGAAAAAGATGGTGTCCACGGTGGTGTCTGCTGAGTCTTTGTTGTCTGTGGTGCCCATTAGAGTGTAGAGAGTGGTTAATATTGTGAGGAATTCTTCGAGAGATTGTAAGAGTGGAAGGAAAGTGAGAGATTTCTTCCTCCTTGCCGCTTCGAAAGAGAACTCTATCTGTTGTAAAAAAGGAAGAGATTCAGAGGAACTTCAAGTAGTTTTCTTGGAAAGGAATTAGAGATAAGTTGTATTTACTTATTGAAGTTTGTATGACTTAGCTTTTATATATAAATTCCAAGTTTTGTCGTATCATCTCCCTGAGTTCTGAGTAGTTTTCTCTATTTTTCTACTTATCTTGAGATTTTATGAAATGGTGATATGAATTGGCTGTGCCACGAGAATGTTAAAGAAGTTGAGATGATATTTTCACTTCAAACTTAATTTACTTTCAATCTGAATAATTGATTTGTTAAAATATGTTGAGTTTTACAACTAAAGTGAAGATTACATCCAAGATTTAGAGAGGTCAAAGTCCTTGAAAGTTGGGCGCAAATAAATAGGTAAATAGAAATTATCGGGCGTAGAATTGGAGATTTTAGAGAGACGGGCTAAAATCCTCAACTCGGTCCTATTGTTTGGGTGCTGAAGTGTAGATGTTAGCCCTCAGGCAAGGGGAACGTGGGAGCTCCGAAGTGAGAGCAGGTTTATTAAAATTACATTTTTATTTCAATTGCCTATTAGTGATAAATATGCAATTTGAACTATATTGTTGTGATTAAGTCTTTATTTTTTAAATCTTAGTTCGTAGCCTCTAATATTACTCCCTGTGGGATCGATAACCAACACTCCATTAGAGCCCTATATTACTTGAGCGATACGTATACTTGTGTTGATAAGTGTGACTTTGCAATTATTGAATATTTTATACACATCTTTATCAAATCTATAACCACTGTCAAGTTTTTGGCGCCGTTGCCGTGGATTTAAATCTTCTAGCAGCAGTATCAAATTCTTGTATTTTTAAGCATATATAAATTTGTTATCGTTAGCCATGTCAATTGACCCAATTGATTGATTAATATTGTGTAGATGATTGTTATGAAGATTTTTGGTGAAGGGTTGAAGTGATTTTGAGTTCAAGTGGTAGGTCAATTTGAGGGATTTGAAATTTTGTCAATTTGGGCATTGGGCTAGACATGGGGGTAGATTGGGCTAGCCTTGAGCTAAGTCTAAATTTAATGGTTCAAATGATCCAAGGAGTTGTTGTGAATATTTTTCATGAAGGGATGGAGTGGAAATTTTGGGCCTAAGGCCATCAATTTGGTGAGCTTTCGAGATTTGGGGCAAATTTGAGGCTTTTGGACTTATGTTGAAATAAAATAAAATTGAGAACTCACCAAGGCCAATTGAAGGTCAATTTCGATGTATGGGGATGTCATGAAGGTTTTTAAACATAAATTGTGGCAGGTTGAGTTGGCCATGGTTTCAATTTGGTGGAACTGAGTCATGGAGACAAAATTGGGGTTTTGATCTAAATCAAAATTGGGCTCAAATGATGGACCGATTGGGCTTGAATTTGGTCTAGATTGGTCATATCAAGGGTTAATTTGAGTTTAGACTTTAAATTTGGGTAAATTAAGACTAATTGGATAGATATTTTCGGGTAATTTGGGGAAAATTTGGGCCTTTAAAGGGCAATTTGAGGGTTTTGATCAAAGTTCGTCAAATTGGCCAAATTAGGCCATGTGATAGTTGAAAAAAA
>NW_018220706.1:0-350 GCF_001263595.1 Phalaenopsis equestris
AAACTCTTAGAAAAACTCTTCTACAACTTTAAGAGCAGATTTTGGCCGAAAATAGAGAAGTCTTTGGAGGCTCTGCAAGTGTTGGGAGAGTGTGGAGTGTGTAGAGAGTTTAATTTAGGGTTAGATTGTGAGGAATTCTTTGAGAGATTGTAAGAGTGGAAGGAAAGTGAGAGATTTCTTCCTCCTTGCCGCTTCGAAGAAGAATTCTGTGTGTTGTAAAGAAAGGAAGAGATTCAAAGGAACTTCAAGGAGTTTGGAGTTTGTTTGGGGAGGAATTAGAGATAAGTTGTATTTACTTATTGAAGTTTGTATAAATTTGCTTTTATATATAAATTCCCAGTTTTGTCGTA
>NW_018220707.1:0-3243 GCF_001263595.1 Phalaenopsis equestris
TTCTGATTGCCTCAGGAGAGACTAATGAAAGACCAAAGTTTGTCCAAACAAATGAAGAATGGAATTAAGTTCTATGTTAGAGTTTGTTTGTTAGGAGTCATTGTTTAATGTGTTATGTGTTAAGTGTTAACTACTGTTTTTGGAGTTTATGTTGGTTTGTTTAGTGTTTGTGTTTAGAAGATTTTCTCATCTGAGACTATTTGGAGTGAGAACTAAGTGTTATATGTATTTGTACTTGTTCGTGAATGAATGCATATGTTTGTTTTTGTGAAAATTTGTGTTATTTTTAGCCTCAAATTGAATTAGTTATAGTGGAGAATTTTGAGAAAAAGAGGAGTTAAGGGAAAGGAAAATAGTCATTTAAGTGTTATGAGATCATTTAAGGGTGGTATACTTAGGCTTACAGTGCATTTTACTTAAGTTCAAAAATATAAAAAATCGTGCACTGGCGTCTAAGCGCCACATTATCACACTTAAGCGCGATGTAACCCGAGAGGCAGGCACCTAAGCGCCACTTATCCTTGCTTAAGCGCCGGTTCACAAAAACTGGTTCGTGAATGATTAAAAGTGAAAAATAAACCCAAAAATTGCCATTTTTACTCTCATCGTCACCTTCAACCTCTCGAGTTTGCTATTTGGAAGTCTAGGGCAATCCATTTTATGGAGATTTTTTGGTGGAATTGAGCAAAATTTGCTAGATTTGGATTTCTTGAGGTAAGAGCTTCACTTCTATGTAAAAATTTTGGATTTTCACCATGTATTTTGAGTACATTTGGAAGAATTCAAAAATCACTATTCATGGTGAAAAATGAGGAAAAATCTATAGAAATTGCATAGAAAGTGTAGTTTATACTTATAGGAGTTAATTTTAGTGGATTAGACTTGATTTTTGAAGTTATTATGGAATTTTATGAAATTTGTAGAATGACACAAAGAATGAAGAGGAGCAAGGGAAAAAGCCACTTTGATTCGAGCAAATTTGTGAGTTCTAAAGCTCAAGCTAGGTATAGTGATGCTCTACAATCACGAAACTTATCCAGGAGCGATGTTTCAAAATTTCAGGTGGATCTGTAGAAGATTTGATCATTCGCCGAAAATGGGAATGATTCTGTTGTTTTTCTGTTGTGGCCATTATTTTTGTAGTTAGGGAGTTCTATGCAAATCTCCCTGAGGTTAAAGAAGAACGAGTTATGGTTCAAGTAAAATTGGTACCTTTTTCACAAAAAAATACCAAAAAGAATTGAATTTTACTTTTTACGAAAATATCTATAGTTTAAGTAATTGTCTTCTTAAAATAGAAAGTTTTTTCATATTGTATATTTCCCTGTGGGTTTGATATTCAAGTCTTAATAAAAAAGTCCTATATTACTTGATAACGATACGTATACTTGCATAATATCCCAATATCTATATATATAAATTAAAAAGTTAAATTCTTATTTTCTTTAGGATCAAGTTTTTGGTTCTGTTGCAAAGTAAGATAACATAAGTGAAAAAGATCATTAAAGTCATTGTTATACTGTGCACATAAGCAGTAACGGGATCAGTTAGTTACAACTTATACTAGTATGAAGGTTAAAGGTCACACAACTCAAGTAAATCCTTCAATGGTAGAAGTCATTAAGCTATTGTGCAACACTCATTATCTTTGAGGACATGCATTATATTTAATTTTCACAAAACTCCTAGAAGACCCAACAAAGTGGGATACTTTTATAACAATGGTGTTGGATCAGAGGATACATTACATCGATTATTATTTTTTTAATAATCATACAACTTTAACTTTTTACTTGTTGTAATAATCTGTAATTTGCTTATGCTTGTATTCAGTTGAACATCTATTTGAACAAATTTTATTTGTATAATAATTTATCTATTTGTGGCATGCTCAAATATAGTTGTTTTTTTATTATATTGCAATATTTCACTTCATTCCCAATTATCATTCTCATATAATTAGCTGTCTTTTTCATCCATTAATGATTTGTTTTATATTTTTAACATACATGAAATTTTTTGATGGATTCAACAAATGATGATGAAGTAGTTGAGACAGTACAACAAACAAAAATTTTGGCAACTACAATATGTCTCTTCACTGATACTGCCAAACTTACTTGTGTAAGATCCCATGCATGACATCCTCCTCTATAGGTGACAAATGGATTAGTGAGTTTCTTGAAATTCATCCGATAGAATTCATAACATGCTTTGAATGTTCACACAAAATTTTAGTGTTTTGTTTGATGAATTATAAGATATTCATGATTTGCATCAATCATCCAGTTTTATACACAAGGAAGCATTAGTTGTTTTGTACATATTGTCATATAATGAGTCGATGTGTGCCACTTCGAAGCGATTTCAACACTCAACTGAGACTATTAATAGATATTTCAATGTTTGGCTAGATTTGTTGGTAAAATTGTCATCCAAAATACACAAACCACTAAATCTTACTTTTAGGCGAACACCAAGAGAAATACATAACTATTTCAAATACATGTCATTCTTAAGGTACACAATATAATTTTTTTTATTTGATATTCATGTTTTACTAAAAATAAATTACTATTTAAACATTTCAAATAGAACTACTTAGGAGCTAATGATGGTATATTGGTCTTTGTGGATCTCCAACACAAAATATATTAGAAGTCTATGAATTCAACATATGTTTCATCTTCTAACTGGCTGAATGTGGGCAGTGCCCATAATAGTTGCATGCTCAAATTTGCAATTCAAAGATGCGAATACAAATTCCCAATATCACATCTCGGTTAATACAATACTGAAATTATGAAAAATCTAATTTGATGTGATGTCCTAATAGTGATAATATCCAGGAAAATATTATTTTTTTTATTCTAGATATCCCATGCAATACAGTTTCTTAAAGCATTTTCTGATACGTAGTGCCGCATTCTTGATTTTGAATGCAACAACCAAGTGGTTATAAATAAGAATGAATTATTTAACATGTGACACTCATCATTACAGAGTATAATTGAGAAAGCATTCAATGTATGAAAAAACTAATGAGTCATACCCCAAGATATGCCAACATGTTCCATCAAAAAACAAGTAAAAATAGTTAGAGTAACTGCAACATTACATAATTTTATTTGCAGACATTCATCACAAGACGATGTGGACTTAAGGCTCTTAGATCAAGAGCTTACGTGCACATCTGTTGGAGCTTTCGAATATCGTACGAAACTATCAATAATAGAGAAAATT
>NW_018220708.1:0-903 GCF_001263595.1 Phalaenopsis equestris
CATAATAATTAGCATGTTGCTTAGAAAATTCCATGCACATTTTGGAAGTTTCTATGACCTGAGAACTCTTTGAAAAATGTTTCATGAGCCAAGTCATTAAAAATGCACTTAATTTTCACAAACCTTAAAATATAAAGAAAATCAGTTTTAGGAAACATAAACATCTAAATGACTTGATTTTAACTCTAGAGAACTCCCCATAAGAATTTCAAAATATTTGGAGCTCATTTCATAACTAAAATTGATTTTCTATGTTAATTGTCATTTTTAACACTAAAATGATATTTAATAATTAAAATAAGACAAAAAAATTATAAAAATTGATTTTTGGAGTTCTATGTGATTAGAGGAATTTTCTAAAAATAAAATGATAATTAAAATAAAAGCTTCATTTTTAGCTTATTGTTAATATTTAAATAATTAAGAAATCATAAAAATCACAAAAAATAACATAATTCACGAAGATGTTCTAAATTGTTTCCTAAGCACTTGAGAACAATTTGAATCTTTTTCCTAATTTTCTAAGTGAAGATATTGAATTTTGAAGTTTAAAATAATTTTTAAAGGCTAAAAATGGATTTTCCCTAAAATAATTCTAACAATTTTAAGAAAAATAAAAAAAATGTGAAATTTGTTTCTCTGGTTTCCTTGACCTTATAAGTATTTAAGAAAAATATAAAACTTAATTTTCCATATTTAAAATATTTTATAGTTAATAAATGCCCGAGAAATTAAAATAATTTTAATAATTCAAATATAACTCAATAAATCATAAACTTTGGTCGCAATAGTCAATAGTTCTTTGGTTTAACTCTACCTCTTGCAAACATTTTAAGGGATGGGGCTTTTCCTTGGTCAAGTTATGAATTTTTCTTTGAAAAATCATATTTTTGCATAAAAATA
>NW_018220709.1:0-1956 GCF_001263595.1 Phalaenopsis equestris
AATAACATGTAACGTCCCTATTAAAACATAGATAAGCATGTATATTTACTGGAGACCCCTGGAATCTATGAATAGGGGTTTGTTTCTTCAATAAATGGACTACTATATTTTCTCTCTTTAAACTTGTGTTACTGTGCTCTTAAACCTTCTCTCTCTCACACACACACACACTCCTTCTCTCTCACGCACTCTCTCTCTCTCTCTTTCTCTCTCTCTCTTTCACTCGATTATGCAATGCTTTATACCTTAGATGTGATCCAAAAGTCATATTTGGATTTACCATTCTAAAAGGTGTAGTGAGTGTGAAATCATGCCATCAACAAGAAGAAGAGCACTTCATGGAAAAGGAACTCATTTGGGAGAGACCTCAACCATAAAGCATGTGAGGAAATTTGTGCATCAACAAATTCAGGAACTTAGAGATTAAATGGCAAGTCGGCAGAGTTGACCCTCGTGCTACTTGAGGGAAGAGCATAGACTCCCAAAGATCAGAACCCTCAAGACGAAACCAAACACCAAAGTCATTAAAAGCTCAAGCGTTAGAAAGAATTGAAGAATCTAATTATTGGGATAATGATGTTCTAAATAAGGGACAAACCATGATTTGGGCAAATGGATGTCTATCATTAACCGAAGGATGTGTTCTTTCGGTAGATCTCTGATGCTCAGCCTTGGAGAAAGTTTAAAGTTCCATCTTTGGAATCCTACAAAGGTCGGGGTGATCTAGGCGACCACATAAATTTCTTTGAGTTGATCTTCTGCCTTCACAAAATATATGATGCACTGAAGTGTCAGTTATTCTACACCACGCTTTGGGATTTGACCGTTAATTTTATTTATTGACTTCTGGAAGAAGTTATAACCTTCTTTGGTGAATTCAAAAAAATGTATACAGTGCAATTTATCACCGCCCAGAAACCCCTTAACCACTCACAGGTCCTACGGCATGTCAAGGAAGGGCTAATAGGAACCTTTGTTTGTTTTTCTCTTAGTTCCAAAAAGAAATGTTGTAAGTATTGGATTTTGAATTTACAGTAACATAGACCATCCTGAAACAGGGGTTGATGAGTGAACAAATCAAATATTTTTTTGTCTTTACGACAACCCAACAACCTAGTTCAACTTTTGGAGTAACCAACCATCACATTGTGGTGGAGGATTATTTCACTTGCCCTGCGATAAAGGTGAACAATCCAACTATTGTTCGCAGAAGAATGCCTTGTGAGAGAATGGGTGGAGGCTGAAGGATAGCTAAAGACCTAAATGTGAAGATAGTTAGTTGCCTCGTGACAATAGAGAGGACAACAAACACTACCAAATAAGACAAAGCCAGTCGAACAACTATTCATTAGGCAATTAAAAAACACTATAACTCACTCAAGCTAAGTGAGATCAACCATAATGAGTACTTCAACGATTGTTTCGGGCATGAAATAAGGGTTTAACTTGGTGCAACCATGCCTAAAAGTAGTTACACTTTGTTGGCATAAAATTTTGATATGGTGCATGTTTGATGTGTTTGTTTTTTTAATTTATCTTTTAAGGATCATTTTTAATTATACGTAGCCTTCCATAGTTTAAGGGATCCATAAAAGCCTTTATGAGGTTCCATTTTGCATATCACAGTTTAAACAGACACCCCCTAGACTGTCTCACCTAGGCAACCGGTAATGGTGCCAAGGCTCCTGGGACAACGCTTAGGTGTCTGAGAATAGAGAGGGTGGAACTGGGTGCCTACTAGTGCCCCCTCACCAGGATTTGCCAAGTTTTTTTGTTTTTGGGTCGATTTTGACAAAATTAAGCCACTAAAGTCCAAAATTTGGATATGAAAAGGGTGGGAGATTGTACCATCGAAACTTCTTAGCCCCTCACCTCAAAATATGGCAAATTGTGTGCACGCCATGCAGAATAAAGCTAATTATTTTTTGTCCTCTTGGAGGGTGGTCATGACACATG
>NW_018220710.1:0-532 GCF_001263595.1 Phalaenopsis equestris
GAGGAGGATTTCATGGATGTCCATGTGATCGTAACCAGAACTACCACATCTTCGCGCAAGGCTCAACCTCACACCGAAGAGAGCACCGTAGATGAGCTGCGTAGGGTTATCCTCCTAAGAGATGAGCAAGTCAGTCTACTGGAGCAAAGAATAAAGAATAGAAGAAATGACTGCAGCTGTGACTATCATGGCCACCATTCAGGGGCAATCACAAGTACCAATATTGGCTTCTCCAGAGATTAATCAGCCAGAAATCATACACATCACAGATGAAAGAAGGGTGAGGGGAGGCTACTTTGGCAGACAAATATGTACAACCAAAGAAGGATTCTCCATTAGGTTCCATGCCAGAAAAAGAGTTCAAGTAAATGGTTAAACAAGTATGGGATGTCTTAGCCCAGTCCAAAGGCGGTGCATCAATTTTAAAGGGTAGACTTTACCCGGAGGAGTTTGATGTCATGCCTTTCTCGAAGGGTTTTGTGGCCCCAAATTTCAACATATTCGATGGGACTAGAAATCTCAGACAGCACAT
>NW_018220711.1:0-1585 GCF_001263595.1 Phalaenopsis equestris
TTTCTTTTATCTTGTTAGTGTGTTTGTTTTTAGGTTAAGATTGGAAATCAAAGTTAGTGTGTTAGTTTGTTTTTATGTTTGTACCCAATACTTAGAAGTCTATTGAATCTCTACATGTTGAATTGAAATGAAAATGATAGAAAGTTGATCAAAAATTAATTTTGCTTATGTTTTTAGTTTTGTACTTGTATAATTAGGTTATAAAAATTCCTGTAAACGTGTTATTTCACTTTCATTCTTGCTAATATATTTCTGCTGCTAAAATGTTTAACCTTGTTAAAAATTTAAGTTTGGGGGGATTAAAAATATTTTCAAAACTTAAATTTTATTTGTTCTCAAATGTGCTACAAGTGAACTTGATTTGAAAAGAAAAACGATCATGTATATGAAGTTATATTAGGGAAGTAAAATTTGATTATAGAAATGAGTAAGAAAATTTAGTTAAAATTCCGAGTAATGAAGAAAAACATTCAGTTAAATTTAGTATTGAAAATGTTAAATATAATGTAACCATCTTTAGTAAGAAAAATTTTATTTTTAAAAAATTTAGAGATTTTGACTTTTATTTTTAATACTTAAATTTCTTTTATTAAAAATAATTTTCAAAACTATTATTATATTTATAAGTAAAAGATTATATCAGGACTTTGCTTTAGGAAAGAATAAGTGAAATTCAAAACCATTAAAGACCTATCCAGATATAGTAATTCTTGCCTGAAAAAGAAAAAGAAAGTAAGGTAAGAGAAACTTGAGGATTAGTGTCTAATAAAAAATTGGTTTCACATTTGAACTTTTTCAAGAATAAGACTTTAGAAACTCTTAAGCTTAAGGATATAATATGATAAGTAAAATTATTTTTACTAAAAATTTTTAAGTAGAGAAAATAAAAGAACTAAAATCTAAATTTAGAGAACTTACAATATTTCTGAATTAGATAGAAACTCATATTTTCATAATTCTTAACTTTAAAAATTTTCAAACTTTAAGTTGATCTCATTTACTAATTATTTTTTCTAAATTGGACTACTATATTTCTAAATCTAAATTTTAGTAACTCCTAAAAAACCTCATATACATATCATACATATTTGGTTTTTAAAGATTGAAGTGTCATTTGAGAACAAGTAACATTTTAAGTTTGGGAGATTTTGATACACCTAAAATATATAGTGTTTTTAGATACCTTTTATACCTATTTTTGAGATATTGCGCTTTAATGGAAGGTATTTTTGTGTTTTTCTTGCAGTTACAAGTAAAAATAGAAAAAAATGCTTAAAGGAGTGAAAAAGGATCAAATTTGGAGCAAAAAGGTGAAATTTGAGCAAAAGGGTTTTGGCGCATAAGCTCCAGATCCGGCGCTTAAGCGCCGGTTAAACAGAGAAGGCCGCGTCTAAGCGCCAAGACCCCGCGCTTAAGCGCTAATGATAGTTACTAGACGAGTAAAATCAGTTTTCACAAATTTCGAAGAGGTTTTTGAATCACCCATTGGTTTAATAGGTGGTTGTAACCACCGTGGATGAAAATTATCACGAAATGATGCATCTCTTGGGTAAATACATTGAATCAAGACACATTTTGAAGAGAT
>NW_018220711.1:2830-6383 GCF_001263595.1 Phalaenopsis equestris
AACCAAAAGTAGTCTAAAACAAAAGATAAAAACTTATCTCAAGCCCTCTACCAATCTCTTGCAGTTCCTTTGAATCTCTTCTCTTTTATAAAACTCTCAATATAAAACTAGAAATAAAAAAGGATAACTATGTGGTGCATGAAAATCTCTCTGACTAACTCCCCAATTTTTAAACTTTCAAAACTTTTCCAGTACTTTCAGGACCTCTTTCAAAGTCCCAATCTTCCTTGTTTTATAATTTTCCAAAAGGTATCTTGGATCTCTTCAAAATGTGTCTTGCTTTGATTTATTTCCCCAAGAGATGCATCCTTTCGCAATAATTTTCATCCATGGTGGGTGGAAACCTTGTAACCACATATTAAGCCAATAGGTGCCTAAAAAACCTCTTCAAAATTTGCAAAAATCAAATTTACTCATCCAATAACTGCCACTGGATCTTAAGCGTGGGGCCTCTTGTGCTTAGGCACGGCATTCTCTGTTTACCTGGCACTTAAGTGCCAGATCTGGCGCTTAGGCACCAAAACACTTTTGCACAGTTTTCATCTATTTTCTCCTTAAGCATTTTCACCTTTTTATTGTACCTGAAGGAAAAATACAAAAATACCTTTCATTAAAGTACAATATCTCAAAAATAGGTATAAAAATGTGTCTAAGAACATTATATATTTTAGGCATATCGAAATCCCCCAAACTTAAAATATTACTTGTCCTCAAGAGACACATCAATCTTTAAAAACTAAATATGTATGATATGTATATGAGTTTCTTTAGAAGTTACAAAAATTTAGATTTAGAAATATAGTAGTCTAATTTAGAAAAACATATTCAGTAAATGAGACCAACTTAATGTTTAGAAATTTTTACTGTTAAGAAAGATGAAAATATAAGTTCCTATCTAATCATAAATATTGTAAGTCTTCTAAATTTAGAATTTAGTTCTTTTATTATCTCCACTTAAAAATTTTTATTAAGAATAATTTTACTTACGATATTATATCTATAAGCTTAAGATTTTCTCAAGACTTATACTTTAAAAAGAAAAAATGTAGAACCAATTTGATTAGGCACTAATCCTCAAGCTTCTCCTCCCTTATATTTTTTTCTTTTTCTTTTTCTTTTCTCTTTTTTTCTTTTTCTCTTCTTTTTTTTTCTTTTTTCTCTTTTAGGCAAGGATTACTATATTTGGATAGGCCTTTAATAATTTTGAATTCTACTTTTCCTTATATAAAGCAAAGTCTTAATAAAAAACTTTTGCTTATAATAATAATAATAGCTTTGAAAATTATCTTTAATAAAAGAAATTTAAGTATTAAAAATAAAAGCCTAAATTTCTAAAATTTTAAAAAATACAGTGTTCCTTACTAAAGATAGCTACTTATATTAATCATTTTCTACACTAAAAACTTTTAACCTAAAGTTTTTCTTCAATACTCAAAATTTCAACTAAATTCTCTTACTCATTTCTAAAATCAAATTTTACTTCCCTAATATAACTTCATATACATGTCTTTTCAAATCAAATTCACTTGTAGTTCATTTGAGAACAAATAAAATTCAAGTTTTAAAAATATTTTTCATCCCCCCAAACTTAAATTTTTAACAGATTAAACAATTTAGCATCAAATATATAAGGAGAAATGAAAATTAAAGTAACTACTAACAGGAATTTTTTACCCTAATGATACAAGTATAAAACTAAAAACAGGAGTAAAATTAATTTTTGATCATATTTTCTATATTTTCATTTCAGTTTAACATGTAGATATTCAATAGACTTCTAAACAATGGGCATAAAATAAAAGTAAACTAACACACAAATTTGATTTCACAACCTCAACATAAAAACAAACTAACATGATAAAAGAAAAATACAGGGTAACAGTTTCAGAAATTTAAATTTAAGATCTAAGTTAGCAAGATTTTAAACTTTACAAAAGACATAGAATTAAGTTAAATTCTAAACTAACTAAATCACAAAACTCACAACAGTTACTACCCTAGAATTTTAAAACAAACTACTAACTATCACAAACAATACAATACAATTAAACATAAAATTCTCATACATCACAATATCTAAACAAGTAAACATACATACATGTCTCAAGTCCAAAACATGAAAACACATCACATCATAATTCTCACTTAAACATAAGAGTACAAACCACATCACATAGTTCAAACCAACACACAGATGCAAATGTAGCAAGCCCGGACCACATATTTCATATCATATTACAATCATATAATAAACAACTCAGTTCTACTCTTCATCCTCTGAATCACTACTATCCCAAACTTTTGTAGGATCATAATCAGGGTATCTAGGATATAGAGGAAGTTGCACTCCTTGGTTACCCCTAATGAGGCTCTCCAAAGATGAGTAAAGTTTCTCTTCATATTCACTTTTTCTCCTTTTATAACTATTAGCATGCTCTGCAAAACGCTTTAAATTTTGTGCCCTATCAGTGGCAAAATTAATATGCCCTATCAGTGGCAAAATTTAATATTATCCATCATCATCTGTAATAATTGATCTTGGGTCTCAGTAGACTCACCTTTAGATGTAGAAGCACGCGAGGTAAATGGTCTAGAAGTAGAAGTACTACTGTCTCCATTCCATAACTCCTAGAAAATCCTCCTCAAAAATAGAAAGTTTAGAATAATCCAGCTATCATATTTAACTCCAGCCTGCTCACACAAAGAAAATATCAAGGAACCAAATCCCAAACTTGTAGTAGTAATGACAGTGGCAGAACTGATTATAGTCTGACAAATTAAAGCTCCTATGTTGATGAGCTTTCCTTCTTGGATACAATAATTTAACGTCGCTCTCGCTCTGGTCACTTCACTGAGATGATTTGTTGGTAGCAGACGAGCAGAAATAAAATTGTGCCAGAACTTTGAAGTTGCACATAACTTTGAAGTTGGGAAGTTGACTCTCATCTCATTAGTGATCTTCCAAAGTCCTCTCCCAACACTCAAGTACGAAATAATCTCGTCTAACTCCACTTCAGTCGGACTATAATTTGCATAAAAACATAATGTATCTGGTGGCAAATAGTAAAATATGTTGATTACCTATGGCAAAAAAGGTATCAACTTATGGTACCAACTTTCCTCGAACCATGAATATATTATCTTCATCCTCAAGGAGGTTTGCATAGAAATCCCTAACAACAGAAATAACTGCCACAGTGGAGAAATAACAGAATTGTTCCCACTGTCGGTGAATAATCAAATCCCAAATCCTCTACGTTTCCACTTGGATTCCTAATACACAGCTTCTGAATCAGTTTCTTTGATTGCAACCCATCACTGTACCAATCATGAGCCTTCAAACTAATAAATTTACTCAAATCAAAAGGGCTCTTTCCTTTACTCCTCTTCATTCTTGGTGTCATTCTACAAATTTTATAAATTCCAAAAATAACTTCAAAAATCAAGTCTAAATTACTAAACTAAACTTTCAAAGTATAATATACACTTCCCATGCAATTTCCATAGTTCTTTTCCTCATTTTTCACCATGAATAGTGAATTTTCAAATTTCT
>NW_018220711.1:6550-10631 GCF_001263595.1 Phalaenopsis equestris
TTGAGTTTGAATATTTGCCGTTTAGGCGCCTGCCTCTCGGTTTGGCTCGCACTTAAGCGTGAGATGTGGAGCTTAGGCGCCAGTGCACGATTTTCAAATTTTCAAATGAAAGTAAAATGCATTATTTACCTAAGTAAACCACCCCTAAATGGTCTCATAGCACTTACATATCTATTTTCAACTTCCTATAACTCTCCTCTCTCTCAAAACTCTCTATAATAACTATTTCAATTCGAGGCTAAAGATAATATAAATTTTCACACAAAAAAAACTTATATTAATTCACAAACAAATACAAATACTTTTATACACTTAATTCTCACTCCAGATAGTCTTGGATGAGAAAATTTTTCTAAATACAAATACACAACAATCATTACACATAAAGAAGTCATAAATATTAAAAACAAGACTTGAAAACTAAACCACTTGAAAACAACAACTTTTAACCAAAAAAAATTCTAACACTAAACTTAATTCCATTCTGCATTGAAAGGAACAAATTCCTGTCTTTCATTAGTCTCTCCAGGAATATAGAGTTGATAAAACGGACGGTGGTGACGAGCTCTGATATTGTCCTCTTAAATCCACTTCTCTTTTATGAACATCGCTTTGTCTGCTTCCTTTAAATAACTTGTGTGGCTAAATTACATCTTCAATTGCCATCTAATATGCTCTAGATGTGCATGCAACTCAAGTCCTTTTCTGATATTTCATCATATTTAAATGTAGCGCACAAGATGTTTGGGAATTAGATTTGTAAATTTGGATCTTCAGTTGGTAATCCCCTAAACTGATTATTTGATACAATTTGGATAATAGTAGGTTTAAGCTCAAATGAATTAGACACTACAGTAGGTTGTTGAATACTACAATGAATTTCATCTACAGTAGAGTCGGCATAATCTCTTAAAGGTCTAAACTCTTGATGAATGTTAACATTTTGATCATTTTGGTTTGTCGTTTCTATAATTTTTTTGGATTTTTCAAGATTTTTAATTTTTTTGGTTTTTCTGATTGTTCTAACAGTTCTCTCTAATTCAGAATCGTAGGACACTAGTCCTTCAGAACCTGAACTACGCATACACAAATATAAAATAAAATAAAACTAAACACACACAAAATAAAATACAATAACTTAAAGTTTAAATAAGACTTTCTAGAAATAGAAATTTGCTTTTAAATCAACAGATTCTTTACAATGTTCAATTCACTTCCCAACAATGGTGCCAAAAACTTGATCTCGAAGCTTCTTATATGCAACAGTATAACAATAATTCTGATTATATTTTTCTCTCATATTTATTTATTTTGTAATAAAACCAAAAGCTTGATCCTGAAGAAAAATAAGAATTTAACTTTTAATTTATATATATTAGGAAACTACGCAAGTATATATATCGTTATCAAGTAATATAGGATTTTTTTATTAAGACCTGAATATCGAACCCACAGGGACAATATGCAGTTTTTGGAAAACTTTCTATTTTAAAAAAGATAATTATTTAAACTAAAGATGTTTTTGCAATAAATAAAGTTTAAATATTTTTGGTAACTAAATTTTTTGGTAATTTTAATATTTTGACAAAATAGTACAAACTTAAAAAGAAAACTTGAGTTTTTGTAGAAGAAAAGCACTAGATATGAAAATATACTTCTCCTTATCATGAATAAGTAATAAGTATAGGAATTCTGTTTTGGATGTATGCAAATTGTGTTGTGCCAAATATGAGCAATAATATTCTTTACCCTTACTAGATATGTTATAAATAAAATTGGCTAATTTAAAGTTTGAATAGTTCTGAAGGCCGGTTAGGCAAGGAAGATACTAGCTCTCACTCTAGAGTTCCCTCGATTCCCTCCACTTGGGGGCTAACATCTCAAATCAGAACCTAAAACAATAAACCAAGTTGGGGGCTTTAGCTTGTCACTTTATAGTCCTATAACTCTACACCCTTCAATGAATATATTCTTATTTATTTGCACTCAATCATATGAACTACATTCTCATTCATACAACCTCATGTGATTCTTTCCAATTATTGACTGAGACAATACCATCCCGATTCTTATAAGTTCGCACAACAAATTTTAACATCTGGATTGGCCAAATCAAGAAGTAAAGGAAGTACATGAATTTAAATCATCACAACTTCTTCCAAGATTAAAGATCAATACTCTCCACAACTTCCATCCAACACTTAATTACTTATCATTTTAAGAAGAAAGATAAAGAAAACTACTCAAAATCCATGAACAAAACAAAATTACACTTTAGTTTAAAAGAAGAAATCATTATCAAACCAACAACAAGTCTCAATTAAAACCAAAAGTAGTCTAAAACAAAAGATAAAAAATTATCTCAAGTCCTCCACCAAATTCTTGCAGTTCTTTTGAATCACTTCTCTTTTACAACACTCTCAATATAAAACTAGAAATAAAAAGGATAAATATGTGGTGCATGAAAATCTCTCCAACCAACTCCCCAATTTTTGAACTTTCAAAATTTTTCCAGTACTTTCTAAACCTCTTTCAAAGTTCCAATCTTCTTTCTTTTATAATTCTCCAAAAGGTGCCTTGGTATCTCTTCAAAATGTGTCTTGATTCGATGTATTTCCCCAAGAGATGCATCCTTTTGCAATAATATTCGTCCATGCCTATTAAGCCAATAGGTCCCTCAAAAACCTCTTCAAAATTCGTAAAAACCAAATTTACTCGTCCAATAACTGCCACTGGCACTTAAGCGCGAGGCCTCTGGCGCTTAGGCGTGACTTTCTCTATTTACCTGGTGCTTAAGCACCGGATTTGGTGCTTAGGCGCCAAAACACTTTTGCACATTTTTCACCTATTTGCTCCAAATTTGATCAGTTTTCACTCCTTTAAGCATTTTTCACCTTTTTATTTGTACCTGAAAGAAAAACACAAAAATACCTTCCATTAAAGTGCAATATCTCAAAAATAGGTATAAAAATGTATCTAAAAACACTATATATTTTAGGCATATCAGGCGCCGACAGCGCCCTCAGCCTGAACCGACCCTACACCTTTAAAATTCGTGATTTGCATAGTGAAACGCCATTTTTACCCCTTTAGTCACATTCAACCTCTGGTTTTTGCACCTGGAGCTTGCTATTTCTCGGATTTGAGGTGATTCTAAGGCAGACAAAGCTTGGATTTCATCTTCTCTAGGCAAGAGCTACACTTTGAACTCAAAATTTTTCTTTTTCACCAAGAATTTATCTCTCATTGCCGAGATTCAAAATTTTGAGATTTTTTGGAAGATTTTGAGAAAATCCTTTGGTGAAGAACTTCTACTTATTATATTTAAGTTTAATTGTGATTTTTGGAATTTTCATAAATTTATTTGGATTTTATCAAATTTCAGTTGATTTACCATGGCACCTAGACTGAGCAAAGAAAAAAGAAATGTAGATTTTGATGATCAAAAGTTTGTCAATTACAAGGCGAACATTTGCTTCAATAGTCTACGTAACACTAAAAATGTGATTTTGGATCGAGGATTTAAAAATCCGGGAGAAGAAGTTGAGAGAATAATCAATGCTCGGCAGTGGGAGAATTTATACTACTTTACTGTCGAGGTGATTATTGGCATAGTGATGGAGTTCTACGCTAATTTCAAAGATACTTCTGAAGACTTTGTGTTTATTGGTGGAAAAATGGTGGAGTTTACTTCGAGTAAAATTAATAAATTTTATGAGTTGGAAAATGTGTATAGCTGCCAATATAAGTCATTTTTTACTACAAATGAGGCCTTGAATGAAGTTGTTTCTTTTCTTACTGATGGAAGAGGAACTTGGAAGGTGAAGAATGGAGTTAAGGTAAACTTTCTTTTTTTATGTTAAATGTAGAATCTAAGAATGATACCAACAAATCATCATAGTGAGGTTGCAAGGGATAGATCTTAAACTTCTGTATCCAGCAAATGAAAAGAATATATGTAGGCTCTATTATTTATAGAAACACTAGATCTATTTCTTTTGGAGAAACTACTGGAGGTTTAGTACACCCTGCCCTAATCTTTACATTATGTGAATAGGCAGGAATTGATTATAGACCAGAG
>NW_018220711.1:10725-11628 GCF_001263595.1 Phalaenopsis equestris
GATATTCCTTCTACTTCATGTACTTCTAGTACCCCTACTATCCAAGAACTTATGGAACAAATGATAATGTAACAAGGAGATATTTTGAGAATGGATCATAGAATGGAAAATATGGAGGGCAGAAATGCTCACTTTGATTATTTGATAAGACAGAAGTTTGACTACGATGCTGCTTATGATGATGCAATGGTTAAATTCATGAAGGGTGATCACTCAGTTCAATTTCTTACTCACCCTATTTTTACTCCATATCAACAGCAGAATTCAGATGTGGATGATGAAGAAGAAGAAGACGATGATTGGCGATGCTTTCGTTAGATTTTTCTTTTGTTTATATTAAATTTTACTTTATTTTTGAGATTGTTTGTTTGTGAACTATGGTACTTCTTTTTGTTGTATGTTGTGTTGTGAACTGTGGATTTATGAGATTGTTTTTAATATTGTTATTAGTTTTTAGTACTTTGTTGGATGTATTCGTAGTTAACTCTTTCTCAACAATTTTTTTAATGTATTATATGTTATTTAATGTTTTAAGTCTTGTAGCTTTTCATATTAGCACCTGTAATATTTAAGAGTTTAAGTTTCAAATGAGAACCTTCAACATGTTTGTCGTTTCTTTATGTATTAAATGTTTTCTTTAACCCTTAATTTTTTAAGTTCTTCATGTAAAATCTTTTAAAAATTTAAGTTTGGGGGGAAGAGAAATTCCTTTTAAAGAAAAGAAACTTAATTTTAGTTTTCCTCAATTAGTTATATTTTAAAAATATTTTAAAAATTTAACATGACCTTTGGTATTAGAGGGTAATTTTAGATAACTATATCTATATTTCTAAATATATAGTAAACTTAAGTAAAATTTTTAAATAATAAAGGTTAATTTTAGAGATTAAGATTATTTGGTAT
>NW_018220711.1:11787-12875 GCF_001263595.1 Phalaenopsis equestris
AATTTGTATTTTTGAAGTATTAAGAATCTTAGAGATTCATGTAAGAAGAAAAGATTAAAACTTTATGAAAAATATATAAAGCTAATATAATTTTATAAAGTGAAGGAATGTGAAAAGTTTTTAACTTTAAGAAGGGGATAGTGAAGTTCAAAATCATTAAAGATTATTTAGATATAGTAATCCTCATAAGAAAAAGAAAAAGAAAAGAAAAAAAAAGGATTGAAAATGATCCTTAAAAGAAAAGAGAAAAAAGAAAAGAAAAGAAAAGAGATGTAAGGAGAAGCTTGAGGAGATACCTAATTAAAAATTGGCTTCACTTGAATCAACCTGAAGAAGAAGGCTTGGCTACATTTTCTAAACTTATATTTTAATATTAACATATTTACTAGTAAATTGTTATGAAGTTCTTTTTCTTATGGATATTCTAAGTGGCTTTAATATGAATAATTTGTAATTCTTCTTGAAAAGAATAGAGAATCAAAAATCTTAGAGTTAATTATTGAATATCTACTAGATATTCTTATATCTTTAGTATCAACTGGATTTATTTTGAATTTTTCTTAAGTGATGTTATTTTATCTAGTGAACTAAGATATGGAAATCTAGAAGTTAAAATATTTACCATAAGTCATATTTTTATGTAATAAAGGAGTTAAAGTAACATTTAAGTTTGGGGAATTTTGATACACCAAAAACTTATGCATTTTTAGACCCATATTTTATACTCATTTTTTGGTGTAATTCCACTTTAATGGAAGGTATTTTTTATGTTTTATTGTAGGTTGTTAATTTTTAGGACTTTGAGCAAAAAGGAAGCAAAAATGATGAAATTTGGAGTCAAAATGGAGAATTTGAAAAATGCCGAGGGCGCCAGACTAGGCGCTGACGGTGTCATTTGACAAAAACTTGGGATTTAATTATGGGCCTCTAGCGCCGATGGTGCCAGTGTTGGTAGAAGCTCTATTTTTAGACAATTCATCAAATTTGGATGCTTTTTTAAGAGCTTTTATATGCACTTATTGGAGAAACAACCTAGGCTCTATTTAGGGTCAAAATTTGATCAACCCCCCCCCCCCCCCCCCTCCAAC
>NW_018220711.1:13644-31225 GCF_001263595.1 Phalaenopsis equestris
TGGAGATTCAGTATTCGCCTAGCCTAGCCACGGATTTAGGGACTAAACCTAAGATTAGTCAAAGTTTTTCAATAACACTGAATCAGGGTAGAGAATTAAAATTGCTCCTATTTGGCACAATACATTTTTAAACCATTTATCTCATCTCATTTTACCAAAAACTCATTGTAGTGGGAAATGTGCTTTTTCATATTAGAAAACTTCATCACATAAACATAGTTTAGTAGTTATTAATTTTAAAAACCTGCTTTTATATTCTACTAGTATTAAAAAATTTAATTTTGATAATATCTTAAACTTTCAAAATTAGTGACAGTAATTTCGTTTGATTTCTGTAAATTTTCTAGTTAATTTATCATTTCAAATTTAAATTTTCCCCGTGGGATTGATATTTGGGACTTAAAAGGAAAGTTTTATATTAATTGATAACGATATGTATACTTGCGTAGAATTCCAACTTTAAGTGCTTAATGTTATTATTCATAAAATACCACATCAATTTTTTAGCACCGTTGCAAAGAATAGTCAACTTTATAAATTTTACACAATTATATTTTCTCGGGATCACACGAGTTCGGCTCAAGCTAGCACGACAGTAGGGTTGGGTTTCCCATCTCTTATTTTTACTTTATGCCAGCAGTCTAATGTTGGATATGAAAAGTGGGAGGAGTTATTACAGCCTTTGAAGCCAAACCAGCAAATCTATTGTTAGTACCTACTGGAAGCATTCACTAATTGGCTTTGGAGCTAGCTCTTCAGATGCTCCTTCCACTTCTAGAGTATCTACTTCTTGTACAACTAATAAACCCAAAGGATAAACCCAAAGCCACTTTGAAGGGTCTACATGGTTAAATTCAATAGTTTCAAAGTGACTTTTTTGTTATACTAGGATAGATGTATGACCAGACGACCCACATGGAGCATTTTGATGAATATTTTTGGACGGCTAGTAATTTTGGGAGTAGTGTCTATGGCTCTATGTTTACTCTATGCTTCAGATGATGAGAGATCAGAATTTGATTTTGGAGGGGACTTCAGTCTAGTTTCCCCAATTTTCTGAGTATACACCTTTCTCTTATTTGAAGGATATATAGCAGGATGAAGAAGAGACAGAAGATGAGACAGATGAAGGTGATGATGAGGAATAGTGTTATGTTATGTATGTTGAGTGTTGTATTTCTTTTGATGTATTTATTAGAGTTGGTAGATGTTAGGAACTCTTATGTGTAGTAATTTTTGCATTGGATTTATTTTGATTTGGATTTATCACTGCTTGTTTGTTTCTACTACCTTTTGTTTTTTATATTGCATTATTGTTTATTTTACTACATGCTGTTGTTATATATGTTTGTTATGTTTAGAGAACTCCTGTACTTAGTAATTTATTTTTATTATTATTATATACATATTAATTAAGCTTTATTGATGTTGTATACCTGTTTTTAATACCTGCATACTGTCATGTTAAACCCTTTATAAGAAAAAAATCATATTTAAAATTTTTTTCCTCCTATATTTTCTGTGCTAAATGTTTTAACTTGTTAAAAAATTTAAGTTTGGGGGTGGAAAAAAAAACATTTGAAAAAAATAATTTTATTTGTCCTTAAGAAACTATATTCAAAGAAAATATCCTTTTAAAACAACATGTGACATGTACTGTTATTTTTAGAGAATTGCATTTTTTTTTATTCTATAGATGTTTTGGTAGACTTAAGTAATATTTTTCTGATAAAGGTTAGTTCTAGAGTTAGGATATCAAGTAAAAGAGAACAGGGATATGATTTTATTATTTAAAATACAAAAGAAATTATTTTCTTGAAATACTAAGAATCTTAGGTCTACACTAAAGAATTGAGACTCTATGAAAGATCATATTTGAAAACTTATAAAAATGATTAAGGTAATGAAATTCGATGAGTTTTTAACTTTAGAAGGAGACTAGTGAAGTTCAAAATCATTAAAAACTAATCCAGATATAGTAATCCTCACAAAAAAAAAGAAAGGATTGAAAATGATCCTAAAAAAAGTAAAAAAAAAAAAAGTGTATGTGAAAGTGAGGAGAAGCTCAATTCTTATGTAATTATATAATTGCCACCTTATCTATGCATTAAAAAGTTTTTTTTCACTTATTTAATTTCTAAACCTGAATACATGGAATATAATTTTAGTAATAGATTTAGTGGCGGGATTGTAATAATGAATGATCAAATCATTAAAATTAATGTGCATTTTAGATATCATAGGTCTATTATTCAATGTGATAGTGATATGGATGGGAATGATATTAGTAGAATTCAAGTAGGATGGTTGAAGTGGAGGAACATACACATTTATTGGACAAAACTATAGCATCCTATAATGAAAGCCAGTACCACATGTTACCATATTTAATTTTTCAAAAGAAATAAGTTATTGGAGGATAAGTAATAGTTAAGTTTGGGGGATTTTGACATGCCTAAAATATATTACTTTTATTTTCACATTTAATGCCACTTTCTAATGTTATTGTGCATTAATGAAAGGTATTTTAAATGTTTTTTGGTTGCAGGTACAATAAATGGAGAAATGGAGCAAATGGAACCAAAATAGAGCAATTCAGAGTCAAAGGAAGCAAAATGGCTAAATTTGATCTAGCGACTAGGTTCCATAAGACAGAGAGACTGGCACCTAATTGCCAGAATTTGGCGCTTAGGTGCCAAAAGAGCTTTTCAATGTTGTTTCAATGAATGTGGACAAATTTTAAAGGGGTGCTTGAAGTGACTCTTGGTGATTTTGAGAGCACTATTTAAGGAAACTTTTGGAAAGTCTATGAGGATTTTTTAGAGAGATAGAGAGAGAGAAGGTCTTAGAAGTTCATGGAGGCTTGAAGAACTTTCTTGGTGGCTTGCTTAGATTTGGAGGAGAAGAAGAGAAGTGAGAGATATCTTCTTCACTATAGTTCTAAGTGAGATTGGAGTGGAATTGTAAGAAGAGTTAGTGATTCAAAGGAACTCAGAAAGATTGCTTGGGAAGGAGTTTGAGATAAGTTATGTATTTTATTTTTCTTACTTAATTTTGTTGTGTAAATTTATGTTTTTCTATAAATCCATGAGTCGTTGTTTCTTCCCAATGAGAACTAAGTAATTTATTTGTTTTTCTCCCTACAATGAGGAATAATTATGTGTAGGAATAAAGTTTAGTAGAAGTGTTTTTAATTTCATAGGTTTTGATGATTTAATTTCCATGCTTAATTTGCTTATCGATCTGGTCAATTGATTAAATCTATTATGAAACATAATGACCCAAAAGAGCTATGTTTTTCTCAAAATAGTAAGAATCGCATTTAGTATCATGAATGAGGATGTAATTCATGGGGTTAAGTGCAAATAAACAGGGAAATAAGTTTTGATAGGCGTAAATTGGAGATTTTAGAGTGACAGACTAAAATTTTCAATTTAATCCATAAGTTTGGAACCTAAAGCGAGATGTTAGCCTTCAGGTGAAGGGTACATGGGAACTCTAGAGTGAAAGCTAGTATCTTCCCAGCTTAAGTTCGGATTTAGAGACTTAAATCTAGATTAGCCAATGTTCTTTATGCACTCAAGAGAGGGTTAAGTTCGGATTTAGAGACTTAAATCTTGATTAGCCAATGTTCTTTATGCACTCAAGAGAGGGTAAGGAATAGGAAGGCTTTTATTTGGCACAATACATTAATAATATTTAAAATAACTGGAGTTCTACACTGATTATAAACTCATTGCAAGGATGTTTTATATAACTTGAACTCTTCTATACA
This sequence comes from Phalaenopsis equestris, assembly GCF_001263595.1. NCBI lineage: Eukaryota > Viridiplantae > Streptophyta > Magnoliopsida > Asparagales > Orchidaceae > Phalaenopsis > Phalaenopsis equestris. Next base: position 17,420 of record NW_018220711.1, read on the forward strand.
TTATTAGTTTAGAATTGCTTAGTGGTAACTTTACATTTTATTTAGCTTATTAGATTGTCCTGTAATTAGCATTTTACTTAGCATTTTAATTCTACATTTGCTTAACATACTTAGCATTCCTTTTGAAATTCCGTAGGATTAATTGATTCATAAAATCTTTTTACCATTTTTTAAATAAGTTAACTGCAGTTTAGAGAGAATTTTATTAAAATCAACCTTATAAGAGAATTTCGTTAAAATCAACCTTATTAAAATCAACTTTATAAGATAATTTTATTAAAAAACTTATTAGCATGATCGATACTTAGGACACCATTAGAGCTCTATATTAATTGAAACGATATGTATAATTGCATAGTACCCTTAGTGTATAAGTCATTTTATCAACTTTACATATTATTTAGTTTTGCACACTAGCCGCTTAATTTAAATTGGATCAATATTTTGGTCATCTTTCAGGACTTAAATAATTGCATAATTGCAGGTCAGGTTAGTGCCTCTAATTAGAGAATTTCACCTCTAATTAGAGAATTTTGAGGTCGTTGTGCCTGTTTAGTTTGCACAATCTTTGGTTGTCAAACTTCGCATAGGAGTTGAAAATTCTCATTTTGAGATTCTTACATGATTTTTATATGGTGCAAGGGAAGTTTCCTCACCAGCAAGACAATGTGTATCATTGGTAAATGGAGTAAGGCCTTGGTGTCCTGGACTTCATGATTGCACCGTGAAATGATTGTTGTTAGAGTTAGAAGCACGTGTATTATGCTAATTAGTCATCAATGAAGTGAAGAATTCTATCAACGAGATGAAGATGTCGTTTCCCATGAACGGCTCCAAGTTATTGCCTTCCAAATAATTTACATTGATACTATAAAAGTTTAATGTCTTCATATTGTACAAAATCTAGCACAAAAAGAGATACTAAAAAGATAACACAAGGAGACACCGCGAAATCTTTCTTAAAAAAACTGATAAGGGAAAAAACTACAAATTATAGCCCAGTCAAAACGATCCACTACATATTTACAAATACAAAGATAGACCCTTTATCCCGAAATAGAAAAAAAGGGTTATAATGTTACACCAAGTATAATGTTTATTTATATATAGTATATAAAATGATCTAATGTAATCTGAATAATGTGCTCGAGAGTAGCTACTATAAGGAGTTATCATCGGGTCTTTAATACCGTCGTTCGACGTTCATCGTTGTACAGTATTTAGAACACTGTTATTCTATAGGCAGGAGACTTTAACACTAAATAGAGCACTTCACCACTAGTTAATGTGCATTATTATTCAATTTAGTACTTCATTACTCTGCAAAGTTTACCAAAACTGATGAACTGGGAGCAGCCGACGGTGGTCAACGGTGACCGACGAGGTGTGTTTGACAGTGGTCAACAACTATGAATGCTGGAAGTTATCATTAGTTCTTCCAGAAGAACAATGGACAGGCTTGTTCCCTTCCCCCCCTCAAATGAAGAGAGGGGTTCTAAAGAAAGGAATAGAAACTTATGAAATCAAAACTTATGCAATATGAATTCTCTTCACTTTTGAAGTTTCTCTATATTTACATAGCTAAGTTTAGTAGACCTATATATTTATTCCTCTACATTTACATAGCTAAGTTTAGTAGACCTATATATTTACATAAATTTGACATGACTATATATTTACAAGTCATATATCCCCTGTACTAGTTATCAACAGCTATGAATGCTGGAAGCTAAAAAAGGGGCATTTTCATCCTTTGGCTACCATAAACACTCGATTGAACGACTCACATTTATCCTTCTTGATTAATAGTGGTTATTTGATGATACGATGGCCTAATAACCATAAAATCAGGTCATCTTGGGATAATTGGATTCGTCTCAATGAGATGCTCGATTTGATTATAGGCACGTCAAATTTGAAGTTCATTTGGTCCCCCCGAAAAACCAATCAAAGTCTCCAAAAATGAATTTATGACTTGTTATGGGCTTGATTTGACTCAGATTGGGTTACTTTTGATATCAATGGGTTCATCTCGTCGAGCCGGTCAATTTGACCATTAGCTTGCTGAAATCAAAGCTTTAGATGATTTTTAAAATAAATCAGGATATTTCTAGCGAAAAAATGTCTTAAGTTTGGTGTCAAATGATAAATTTAATTGACTTGACAACACATCAATATCTATATCATTTGATGTTATTTATATATTAGAAATATTGCATAAACAAATATATATTTTATTTTAGGAAGGTCTACATACATACCACTCAATTCCTAGTATTTACAAATCAAGCACCCAAACTTCAACTTTTATACTTACACGCCACCTTATGCATTAAAAGGTATATTTCCGTTCTTGAAATTTAAAATGATGATATTTTTATGCGATATAACAGGCACAGTGTTATAAATGTAAAATGTATAATTTAGGTGTTAGCTGCGCTAATAAGTAGAAATTGGGCGGTATATAAGTAAATACCCCTTAATTTTAAATAAGCTAATGTTGGTAGTATTTTTTATATGATTTAGTGAGTATGATGTTATATAAATATGCATACAGATTAATAGAAAACAACAACAATAATGGTATCAAATCATCATCATCATCATCATCATTTAATTCTTGATAAGTTATATAACACAAAATTTAGGGTGGATGCTAATTTTCTTAAACAACCAAAATTTAATTAGATGTTCATAAATCCTATTCTCCAGTTATAAAAAGCCTAAGCCCCGCTGAAAATTCCAATTTAATTCAGAATATAAAGTGTTTTTCTTAATTTGCATAACTAATTATGTACAGCCAGCTTGATTATGTCTTGAAATATTTTTTCTCAATTGAGCAAAAGTTTCTCTCTTTGTTTAGCATAAATGCCAAATAATATCTACCACCCAACTAGGAACCAATCTGCTCTCACAGAAGGGAAGATGAAAAAGAGTTGGCAGAAACCAGCTGATGAACTTCAAAGCATGAAAGCGATACTTCATCTCAACAGCAAGATCTAGTAAAAGGAGCTCTTTTGTTGCAACTCCTCTCCCACGTGACGCTTTCTTTGTCGCCATCTACAGCCACATTATGACAATTTTGTCTTATAGCTCATAAAAGGAATGATACAGCCTAATAGTACACTGGAATTCTCTTTTGAGCTCTTGGGGGCGATCAGATGGAATTCTATTGGATCTATATAACAACATTGGCCTCCAATAAGGCCAAGGATTGCTGGTTTTATTCTCATTTTTGTCTTTATTTATTTTTATGTGGATGAAATTTTGATGAAAACATTTAGATTTATCATGATTACACTACTCATGTTCATGTTCAGACAACATTGGCTGCCATTTTAGGGTTCCTTTGAAGCAATTTTCTCACTACTTTGGATCCCATTGGTATCACTTTTATTTTTATTTTTACTTTTATTTTTATTTCTTCTTTTATTTTTAAAAATGTTTTTGGGTGATATACATTTTATATGTTTTTATTTTTTATTTTTAAAACAAATCAAATTAAAAACACTTAAAACACTTTAAATAGTTTTGAAAAAACATTATCTCAATCAAATATGTTTTAATTTAAATTAAAACATAAGCAAAATAAAATAAAAAAAAATAAAAATAAAATAAAAGTGATCCTGCACAGGCTCTTATTTTTTCATATGTCTAGTGTTTGATTGCAGAATTTTTTATTTATTAAAAGTTTTGAAACGAAAAAATTTTTTTAAAGAAATTTGTCAACTAACTTCTTAAAGAAATAAAAAATGATAATATTCACAATATTTTCATAAATTTACTTTTCAGACCATAATTCTCCAACCACTTCACAAAAAGATGAATGCAAGTAATATGAACTCTCATTATCCTCTCTCTCATACTTCATATCTGAATACATCAAATAAATGAACCAATTTACTCTTCTTCACAACATTTTTGAGCCAATGACTACCCTTAACTTCAGGAGACTCGACAAATACAACAATCAGAACGAGGTTTCATCAACACAGCATATTACACTAATCCAAAATCATAAAAAAATCACTGATTACTAATTTTTTTCCTGTTCTACATTAAAAATGTGTACAAAATTATGAGAACAAAAGAGAGGCCATTATAATGTTAAAAGATACCTGAATCTGAACTCATATGGAAGCACCTGTATTGGCTGGGGAACCGCAGTTCTCCTACACATTTCAACACATTTAACAGCTTCTTTTCTCATTTCAGTTGGGAGCTGCAAGAAAATCCAGTCCAGAAGCAACTCATTGTCCTTTGCAAAATCTAACTTGTACCAATCAAGGAGCTTTGGTATTGCCAATCTGTTTGATTTTGATAAACCGATGGCAGCTTGCAAGTAATCCCTCTTAGCTTCTTCTAACTGCGTCTCTACTTGACACGCAGTGTAGATTCTCACCTATACTTGAGAAAATATGACACAAGTGTCAATGATTGCATTGGGAATCACAAGCATTTGTCCTACTTATATTTTCCTTCGATGTAAATCGAATACATTGAAATAAATTGTACCGTACATTTCAAATGAGTAAAATATCAAAATAATCCGTTGACTATTTTTGTGGGGCCATTTTAGCTCCAAAGCCTATCAAAGTGTCAAATTAGTCCTCTTAGTCTTTTAATATAGACTAAAATAACAATCTTCAAAGAGTTGCATGACCATTGTGACACTTCTTTTTGTTTCAGATAAAACGACATGAGGACGAGAATGAGGGGAGATCATGACATGGTGCAACATTAAATTTCAAGCATCTTAAATTCCTAAAAATTTTGCGGTTTCATCTCTTCAAATAAATTACTAAAAAAAGGTTAAAATGCATAAAAATGGAATACAATACTCTACAAATGCTGGCCACCAAATAACCCCTTGAGATCACCTTATTTTAGCACTTTTACGCTAAATTTTTTCCCTTAAAAGCATTAGCAACATTTTCAAAAACATTATCACATGACACAACATTAAACCAATACAGTAACATAAGACGAAATATAAGGCACCTAAAAAAAAAATATTGATTATGTGACTTTAATCATATCAGTCACGGTATCACAGAGTATCCTTTTCTCACTTTATGCCTGCGGGAGCTAATAATGTTTGAAAAATGTAGAAAAAATTAAATTAAAATTCAGACAAACTTACCGCAGGGGAGGACCAACTTCCACACGAAAGTGCAAATGTAACCAATGGTTCCGGCCAATCTAAACCGAATAGGCTGCTCCTTGTCACCTCACTACTTTTGAAACCTTTTGGTGAAATCTGTAAAGTAAAGCTCTTAAAGGAATTATTTTCCCTGCATTAAAAAGTTCAGCTCTTTCCAAAAACTAGAAGAAGCCCCACTCACATGCTTTGAGTTGTAAGGAATTCTAAGCACGAGGTGCTCAATAGTCATTGCAGTGAACAAATGCCCACCAACATTCACCTTTGCCTGAATAGAATATACAATAGGTAGATAATTCAAGAGGTAAAAGATGAATTTGTTGTAGAACAAGAAGAAACCTTCAGCATCAATGCAAGGACCATCTCTGGAGTGGATGGAATACCATTCTCTATATATGCCTGACAAACAAAGAAGAAACTTATAAATACAAGATTGAAAATTCAAACTTTCATTGTAAAATAAAGCTATTTAAAAAGAAAGCAACATGGAAGAACAACGATACATTCATCATGCATGAATTGTAGATATTCATCCAGAATGCAAGTTTTTCCTGATGAATGAGCTCTGAAATATCGACTGAAGAAAGTTTTCGGAATAGAAGCCTAAAAATAAATGAAATAGTAGCAGATAAGCTATAAGAAATTGCTTGGACACACTGAAGAGGTGGGAAATAAATTTCAGTCAGCAACTCACTTCAGTCCACGAGTTAAAAATGAAAGTTTTGATATACAATTTACTTCACTCGAGCCCGAATCCACTTCACGTAGAAGTTTGTATGGTCCAATGTCCCTTCTTCCAAATTGTTTGCAGACATTGTAAGGGTCTCGAAAGCCTAATTCCTCGTAGTAAGTATCACAAGAGCCTGATACTGATGGGCACATCTCGTTCCCCGCTGCACTTGTGTTCTTTGGCGACCCAAGCCTTGCGAAAATGCGAATAAGGCATCTCAATATTTCCTCTGATAATTTGTTAGCACCGGTTGCCTCTTCGCATGCCATTCGATTTAAGCAACCATGATTGCCACGGGCCATGATTTCCCTGTCAACCGTCTGAAATAACAAGCATTTAATTAAAAATCAATCTTTTTTCAAGAAGAAGAAGAACGATGCTACTTCACCTCAGAAATCGGAATTCTTGAAGCATTCTTTATTGGAGATTGCGCTAAATTCCCTGCGGGAAGCTTATTTGACTGATTCTCTTTCCCCATATGGTCCTCATCTAAGGAAAAAATGAATTTTTTTGGAAGCTGCTTGCCATTCGTGAATCGGTTGAAACAAGGAGTTAGGTTGCTGATCGCAGAAGCACTAGGATGGATTAATGGGGAATGGGCTTTGGTATGTTCTGAATTTCTTGTTTTTGATGAAGGGAATCCATTAATGGTCAAATCAAATCCATTCTGCATGGCTTTTTGGGATGAGGAAATATAGATGGCCTCCTCATAAAGATTTTTCCGAAAATTAATGACTTTATCTTCGAGCCTAGCCACCTCCTCCTCCAACACTGCTACTTCAGCAAGAAGTTCTATTGTCTTGAGATAAACGGAAAGAATAATAATTCAGAACCATCTTTCTAATAAAAGATGAAAGAAAAAGAATTTAATGGGGAATAAATATATATTTACATATGATGGAAGGTAAGAAGGTAGGCGAGGGAGAGCACCCAAGGGCCTAGTAAAAGCTCTTTCCAATGCTCTGTGCACATTTTCTTCATGCCTAAGCTTCTTTCTCAGCTTATCAACCTATAATTTGTTTAGATTCAAGAAGAAGATAAGAAGAAAAGAGAGTATAACAGAGCAAGAGAAGGAATCCAATTCTATCATGAAAGTACTACAGCTTGTTCCAAAGCAATTTTCTTCTCTCTCCTCCACAAGCATCTCTTTGGGCCATTCCTTGAATTGGTTTCTGTACTCCTATCCACGGCCACCATCTTCTTCTCTTCCATCTGTTTAACCGAAAAAAACTAATAATTAAAATAAAAAAAAGTGCCAAAACATTTGCAGGAAAAAAATTGAATTAGTGGTCATTGAAAGGACTTCTTTTTTCATTTTTTGGGTCTCACTTGATGTGATTAGAGTAAACACCAAAATTATTACATGATTCTTCAAATGTAAAAATTTGGTTTTTAAGACGTAAATGAGAATGAAAGTGAACATGTTGAGCATTACAACCAGCAATGGTCCAAAGCGGCCAAAGCTTGGCATATTAAGGTTAATCTCAGAGGAGCTCTTGCCAAGCGGTATATGGCATAACAATTCAGAGCAAAAACAGGGCAGATTTCCATTAATTTCCTATCTAGTCTTAAGTCCAGAGTCCAGCTATCTCTAGCAACCTCAGCCAAATTTTGGAATTTATCACAAACCAATTTAAAAGTAATAAAAAAAAAGAAAAAAAAAAGAATTCAAAGCGCTTTTATCAAAGAATAAATGTATAACGCAGAATTAACAGGGGCACAATTTCCCAGGAATTTAAAACAAAACAAATGCAATGCTTTCTCACAAAATAGATGACAAGGCTTCTCAAGCTCTCTTGGCAATAATTTTACCAAGATCAGCCGCTTCCTTTCTCGTCCAGGATGCGAGAATTTTCAAGTGAAGAGATTGCAAGCAAAATTAAACACAGGAAGACGATCGTCTGATCCCAAACAAAAGAATTTATTCCGATTAAAGCAAAAGCCTCACTCAAAATAATTAACTGGATTCGTTCCTAATTCAATAACTATAGACCTTCGCAATCCACAATCTCCGAAAATAAAACAAGCCAAAGTAGAAGAGGAATGAATATTGAAGACAGCTCCATTCCAATGATCACGAAACAACAGCTGCAGAACTCTTCAAGAAGTAATCAGAAGATTCAAAACAAAAACAAAAGCAATGGCCATCTCGGATTTCAGCCCAAAATTCTTACTTTATCGTGCTTCGGTACTTCTCGCAGTCCATTTTCCGCAATCCGTGCTCTGGTATTCATATTCTCGTCTTCTCTCTTTCCTCACCAATTCATTAAAATTCAAAAATAAACTCTCCACTTTCTCCCTGGAGAATCACAGTAAAAAAATGGTGAAAACCTTGACAATCCTTTCCAATAGCGGGAAGATTTATTAAATGCTTGACAGGAACAAAGAAAGATCAAAGCCACCAATGAAGCGAATAGAAGAAAGCGGTCAAGGGCTTGTCTTCCCGTTCTTTTGCTGCTGCTGCTGCCGTTGCTGTTTCGCATCGCTGGTCATGCCATTCATAATTATATTTTCCCTTGCGATCAGCGAGGTTTTGGGGACGGGACAGTGGCCGGTATATGGCCCTGGATCTTGGGCTGCAAAAGCGAGAAAACAGCGGAAAGCGGTTATAGAGGTTCTTAGGTTCACCGCGGAGTAATTTGACTGAAATCCAGCTGGTAACGGTTTTTCTGTGGGCCCCATGGTCCATGTGCACGTGCCACGCGGGGCATCATTAGCCAGCGTGGGCAAGGTTTGCATCTCGGGTGCGCTTCTGATTTTCCTGGCTTTTCTGGCTGGACGTAAGTAGCCTTTCTCGGCTCAATTTAAAGTACGGTAGGCCGAAGTTGCAAGGAAATTTTAGCATATTTTATAACATTTTACTGTTTTTTGCTTTTATAAACAGAGGAAAACAAATTTATGAAATGTTTAACCTAGAGGTCAAATTTAATTAGGGGTGTAAACAAACTGAATCCGAATTAGAGATCGTGTTCATGTTTAGTTCATTTGAAATTAAATTTGTTTAAACTAAACTCATGTTCAAAATTGTTCGTGAAGTTATTGTTCGTGCTTGGTTTGAATTGTTCGAAATTTGTTCAATTTAATTCAAAATTATTTCAAATAATTCGTTCAAGTGTTATTGGTAGTTTTATATAGGTTGTATTGAAGGGTTGACGAGGTTTCACGATAAGTGGTATTATTGGCATTGTTATTTGGGTGATAAGTGGTGTTCTTTGGGTTGATTCTGGTTTTATTGCGGTTCCGCGACAAGTGTTGCTATTGGCCGTGTTATTATTGTAGTACTGCGGTGTTTTTGGTTTATTTGAGGTGAAACAATCGAAGTTATTGGCGTGTGGAGTTGAAAAAAATTAGTGTTATTACGTGCGATTTGCGCGGCAGCGGGTGTTATCGTGCAGTCGTGAAGGCAATTTATTGCAGGTGTATTGTGATAGTATTGTGGTGTTATTGGCAAGATTTTGTCGTGGAACCGTGGTGTTATTGAGGCGGCGTGGCGGCAGTGTTATTGCAGTAGTTTTTTTTTGTTATAGTGATATTATTGCAGAATTTTGTAGCAATTTTGTGATGTTATTGTGGGGGTTTGGCTAGGTCAGAGGAGCGGAAAAAGAGCAGGGATTCGCGAATTGCGGCAACTTGCGATGCCCATTTGAGAACGCGGACGAACGATCGGTGCGGAAGGTGCCGAAGGCATCGGTGCAGTTCGATGCGGAAAGGGCAGGGAGCTTCCTCTACGGGATAACAGAAGTTCTTGTTCGTGATTCACGCGCAATTGGGAGGATCGAGCTAGAGATGGAGCACAGCAAGAGGAAGGAAGGAATCTTAGATTGCTTTCCCGAATTGCTGGATTGGTTTGCGGAAGATTGCTTTCCCGAATTACTGGAGTTTCTTTGTGATTGGTGAGAAGAAGGCAGGCCGAAATTTGGGGAAGAAAGCGGGACTTCCCGATTTTTTCGTGAAAGGGATCGCGAGCAGCATCCGCCATCTTCCTTCCGAATTTGCTTCCTAGAAATAGGAAGGTTTGCAGATTTGTTTCCAGATTTTGTCGATCGTCAACTGAAGCAGAATGAATATTTCAGGCAGAGGAATATTCTCGCGTAGAAGGAAAATTTCAAATATTATGAGGATAAATTTCAGGATATTTTGGAAATATTTTGAGGATATTTTTTTGAAAAGATTTTGAGCAAGGATTTGTAGAGGAATTTGCAGAATAATTTGTTGCAAGAGTTATTTTCAAATGACATTTCTTGTGCAAAATTTGTGGTGGGGGAGTGTGAAGTTCGATGAAATTGGTAACTTCAGATTGTGGCAAATAAGAGTAAAAGATTTGTTGGCTTAATAGTGAATATTGAAAGCTTTGCGGGCAGCAAAACCAGGTGTCATGGAGGATGAAGATTGGGAAGAATTGTAATAATGAGTGGCAGCAACTATACGACTATGCCTGACAGATGAAGTTACGTATCACGCGATGAATCTAAAATCTCTAGGAGAGATATGGAAGAAATTGGAAACTCAGTTTATGGCTAAATCTCTAACGAATAAATTGTATATGAAGTAAAATTTATATGGGCTGAAGATGCAAGAAGGTTCTGATCTGGTGCAACATATTAATAACTTTAATCAAATAATCATAGACCTGTCACGTCTTGATGTGAATATTGAAGATAAAGATTGAGCGATGATTTTGTTGTATTCATTGCCTTCTTCCTATGAACACCTAATGATTACTCTTACATATGGGAAAGAAACTATCAAAGTTGATGAGATTACTGCAGCATTGTTGTCTCACAACCAGCTGAATCAGAATGCAGGGGAAAGCTCTTATGGTGACAGTTTATATGTTAAGGGTAAGTAGGATCGTGTAAGGAATAAAGAGAATGAGGGTTATAGAAGGCAAGATTCCAGATCCAAGTCCAAAGGCAAAAAGACAATTCATTGCTACAATTGCAAGGAGCCAGGTCAGATGAATAGAGATTGTCCCAAGCTAAAAAAGCAGACTGTGGAGAAAGGTGATGCATCATCAAAGTCTGTAAATGTGGTGCAGAATGACAATTCAGAGTGCAGTGATGGTGATATGCTTTCAGCTTCATCAACTCAGTTTATGGATGCATGGATTCTTGATTCAAGGTGCTCTTATCACATAACACCTAACAGGGAATGATTTACTTCACACAGGTTAACTAATTATGGATAGTCTATTTGGGTGATAATAGATGTTGCAATATTGTTGGAATTGGAGAAGTCAGAATTAAGATGTATGATGGCATAGTTAGAACGTTATGTGATGTCAGACATATTCCAGATCTGAAGAAGAATTTGATTTTCTTGGACACTCTACACATAAATGGTTTTATTCCAAAGGCAAATGAGGATAAGGAAACCATCAAAATTGTTAAGATTGCACTGACGGTGATGAAAGGAAAATTAAATGCAGACAATATCTACAAACTGTTGGGGAGTACAGTTGTAGGTGAAGTTCATTTTGTGGAGTCAGATGATGATAGTACAAAGATATGGCATATGCGTCTGGGTCATCTCAGTGAACTTAGGATGGAGGAATTGCATAGAAGAAATCTATTGCATGGTGTTAAAAGCTGTAAGCTCGATCTTTGTAAGTTCTGTGTTCTTAGAAAACAGACTAGAGTCAGTTTTATGACTGGAAAATATAAACTGAATGGATTCTTGATTATGTGCATTCTGATGTATGGGACCCTACTAGGGAATCGTTATTGAGAGGATCTCAGTATTTTGTTACTTTTATTTATGATTTCTTCAGGAGAGTTTGGGTGTATTTCTTGAAGCTGAAACTGAAATCTTTCTAAATTTAAGCTGTGAAAAGATGAGGTGGAGGACCAAATTGGCAGAAAGATCAAGTTTTTGAGATCCGATAATGGCACAGAGTACACAAATTTGCAGTTTTAGAAGTTCTGTGAGGAGTATGGGATTCAGAGATATTTTTTAGTGCATAAGACACCATAGCAGAATGGTGTGGCAGAAAAGATGAACAGGTCCTTAACTGAAAGGGCAAGATGCTTGAGACTGAATGCAGGGCTTCCTAAGAGTTTTTGGGCAGAGGCTGTGATTATGACATGTTATATCATCAATAGATAACCTCGGGCATTGTTGGGTGGCAAGGTCGCAGAAGAGGTATGGACAGGTAATCCAGTTAATTTTGATCATTTATGGATTTTTTGTTGTCCTGCTTATGTGCATATACCTGGAAATGAAAGATCAAAACTTCATGCAAACTCCAAGAATTTCATCTTTTTGGGCTATAAGAAAGTTGTGAAAGGATACAAGTTTTGGGATCCGATTACAAAGAAAATGGTGATCAGCAGAGATGCAGTTCAGCAGAGATGCAGTCAGCAGAGATGCAGTTTTTGATGAACAATCCATGTTACAGCATAATCAAGATAAGGTGTAAGGGAACAATTCTAGTTCAGATGCAGTGTAGATGGATTTAGAATAGCATCCAGAAACAACTGAGAGAGTTGAAGGTTCAAATCCAACATCTGGTGATTCCATTCTAGATGATCTGCAGAATTATAATCTAGCCAGAGACAGACAGAGACGCACCAATATAAGGCCTCTTAGTAAATTGGGTTATGAAGACTTGGTCTCTTGTGCACTTCTCATTAGCAGCGATGATCCAGGCACTTTTTAAGGAGCTATCATTAGCCAGGAGGAAGAGAAATGGATGGGTGCAATGGTTAAGGAGATGGAGTCTTTGTAGAAAAATTGCACATGGGAGCTAGTTCAGATTCCTGAGGGAAAGAATGTTATTGGTTGCAAGTGGGTGTACAAAAGGAGACCAACAGTATCAGAAAAAGAAGAGGAAATTTTGAAGGCTCAACTGGTAACAAAGAGATTTTTACAGCAAAAGGGGATAGATTATGATGAGATCTTGTCTCTTGTGGTCAGACATACTTCAATCAGTACAGTGCTTGCATTAGTAGCCATTTGGGATTTTCATTTGGAGCAGAAGGATGTTAAAACTTTTTTCTTACATGGAGACCTGAAGGAGTTGATTTACATGGAGCAGCCAGAAGGGTTCACTCAACCTGGACAGGAGCATCTGGTTTGCAGGTTAAAAAAATCGTTGTATGGGTTGAAACAGTCTCCAAGACAACTCCAAGAGTGTCTAAGACAATGGTACAAACAGTTTGACTCCTACATCAGTCAGATCGGCTACAAGAGATGTGAGTATGATTGTTATGTTTATGTGAAGAGCCTTGATGATCGTTCTATTATTTTTCTGTTACTGTATGTTGATGATATACTGATTGCTGCAAAGAAAATGAATGATGTTTGTGGTTTGCAAGCTTTATTGAGCCAGGAATTTGACATGAAATACTTAAGTCCTGCGAAGAAGATTCTTTGAATGGAGTTTCATCGAGATAGAGGCTCAAGAAGATCATGTTTATCTCAATGAGGCTATGTTGAGAAAGTGCTTGACAGGTTTGAGATGAGCAAAGCAAAGCCTGTAAGTACCCCTTTGGCAAATCATTTTAAACTTTATTCAGAACAATGTCCTAAGACAGATACAAAAATCGAATGCAGATACAGAAATCGAAGACATGGCAAAGGTTCCATATTCTAGTGTAGTTGGCTGCATAATGTATGCAATGGTATGCACTCATCCTGATTTGGCTCATGCTGTTAGTCAAGTCTGCAAATACATGGCTAAACCTGGAAGGCGACATTGGGAAATGAACAAAGGAAAATATGATGAGATTTTCGTACCTCTTTTATACTATTTTTAATGATATTGCACTTTAAAGGTATTTTTTATGTTTTGTTGCAGGAATGATGAATTAAGGTCAATGGAGCAAAAAGATGCAAAAAAGAGCTAATTTGGAACAAAAAGGACAAAAATGTGGAGAATTGCACTAGGGCGCCGACGGCGCCATCGACGCCGCCG
>NW_018220711.1:31903-33812 GCF_001263595.1 Phalaenopsis equestris
TCGGGCGTAGAATTGGAGATTTTAGAGTGACAGACTAAAATCCCCAATTCAGTCCTATCGTTTAGGTGCTGATGTGTAGATGTTAGCCCTTAGGTGAGGGGAACGCGCGAGCTCCGAAGTGAGAGCCAGTATCTTCCCAGCCTAGCCGCAGAATCAGTAACCAAGCATTGGATTAGTCAATGTTCTTTATGTCTGGACCAAAGGGTAAAGAATAGGTATGCTCCTATTTGGCACAATATAAATTGAACTAATTCATTTTATCCATTCACTATAATTTCTTGATAAAGAGAATGATGCTTTCTTATATATTGAATATCACAATTAAACCTTACTTTCTATCATTAGTTATTTACTAGTTATTCAAATTATCTACTTATTTCAATTGCCTATTAGTGACAGATAAGCAAATTGAACGCCGTCGTTGTAGTTGAAATATTACTTTTCATTAAGTCTTAGTCCGTAGTATTATATTTCTTCTTGTGGGATCGATAACTAGGACTCCATTAGAGCCCTATATTACTTGAGCGATACGTATACTTGTGTTGACAAAATCGACTTTAACATTATTAAATATTATATCTATACATCTTATTAAATTAAATGCATATATATAAATTGGCAGTTAAGTTTTTGGCACCGTTGCTAGAATTTAAATCTTCTAGTAGCGCCATCAAATTATTGTAATTGTCGATTCACAAAAAAAAGGTCGATCAAGTTTTTGGCGTCGTTGCCGGGGAGAATTTTAAGAGTAACGGACATGTTAGAATTATTAAAAAGTTTTTACTTAAATTGCAACTTATCTATATATTTATATATTTAGGTTTATATTTTTAATTATATTACTGAGTACTAATTTTAAATTGTATGCGCAACTTTGGACCTAAAAATCTTATACCATACGATTCGGAATTAGAACGAACTGTTAGAAAAATTAGAAAATTAAAAAAAACCTAGAAATTGTGATACAATGGAAAATATTATGAACAATCAAGGAATAGAGAACGAACACCAGCCTACACCCTTAAGAGATTATGCAAATCGTACAACAGATGAAATTCACTTATCTATCAAAAATCCTGATGTAGCTGCTAATTCATTTGAGCTTAAATCTGTTATTATCCAAATGGTACAAAACAATCAATTTGGAGGTATTCCAAATGAAGATCCTAACTTACACTTCGCTAGTTTTTTAGAACTATGTGCTACTTTTAAATATGATAGAGTCTCAAACGATGCTATTAGACTTAGACTTTTTCCTTTTTCACTGAGGGATAAGGCTAAGATGTGGTTAAACTCGTTAGCACCTGGATCTATTAGAACTTGGGGAGAACTGTCATAGAAATTTCTATCCAAATATTTCCCTCCATCAAGACTGTTAAACTAAGAAATGACATAATATTGTTATGTCAGATTAATGGAGAGTCAATATATGAAGCTTGGGAGAGATTTAAAGATCTTCTTAGGAAATGCCCTCATCATTCATTACCAGACTGGTTAATAATTCAAACATTTTATAATGGATTAGTGGGATCTCTTAGATCGATTATAGATATTGTGGCTGGTGGTTCTTTAATGTCAAAACATTTTGATGAGGCTTATTCATTAATAGAAGAAATGACTACCAACAATTTTCAATGGCCCTCTGAGCGGGTAAATCCTAGAAGAGTGGCTAGCTTCCATGATTCTGATGCAATATTTATGTTAGCTTCGCAGATTGCTGCAATATCAAAGAAAGTAGATCATTATGGGATGAATTATTCTTCAACATCTCCTATGATGGAAGAAAATTCATCTGGGCAATTTGTGGATGTTCAACCTTCATATGAAACCTTAAATGCTATTAATAGACCCAACAACCCATATTCAAACTATTATAACCCAGGTTGGAAGAATCATCCAAATCTTAATT
>NW_018220711.1:33858-34531 GCF_001263595.1 Phalaenopsis equestris
AAATCAATTACAACATCAAGGAACTGCTATTAAGAATATTGAGAAGCAATTAGGGCATATCGCTACTACGCTTAGTAACCGAACATTAGGAACTTTTCCAAGTACTGTGGAACCAAATCCTAAAGATCAAGGAAAAGAGCAAATCAAGGCGATTCAATTATGAAGTGGAAAAGAATTGGAGACAAGAGTGCAACAAGAAATAGCAACTGAAAAAGAGAAAGTGGATACCGAAAAAGAAAAGGAGCATGAATATCTAGATTTAGAGTATCCATTTACACCAATGACAATTACTGTGGAAAAACCTTCAACACGGTTTCCTCAAAGATTGAAGCAACATAAACAGAATAAACAATTTTCAAAATTTTAGAAATTCTTAAGAAATTAACGGTGAATATTCTCTTCATAGAAGCTTTAGAGCAGATGCCCAATTATGTAAAATTTATGAAAGATATTATGAAAAAAAAGGAAGTTCACGGATAACGAAACTGTTGCACTTAGCGAAGAGTATAGTGCAATTATTCAAAAAAAGCTTCGTGAAAAATTAAAAAATCCTGGTAGTTTCACTATACCGTGTGCTATCGATGAAAAATTCTATGGAAGAGCTTTATGTGATTTGGGAGCCAGCATTAACCTTATGCCTCTATCAATTTTCAAAAGACTAGGATTAGGAGAA
>NW_018220711.1:35423-35858 GCF_001263595.1 Phalaenopsis equestris
AATTATATTAGATGAACAATATAAACCAAGAGTTGATCCACAAAGGAGATTAAACCCTATAATGAAAGAAGTAGTAAAAAAGAAAATTTTGAAATGGTTAGACACTGAAATTATATATCCTATTTCAGATAGTGCATAGATAAGTCCAATTCATTGTGTACCTAAGAAATGAGGAGTGACTGTTGAAACAAAAGAAAATAATGAATTAATTCCTATTAGATAAGTCACTGGGTGGCTCATATGCATTGATTATAGAAAATTAAACACTGCCACCAGGAAAGATCATTTTCCTCTACCATTTCTAGATCAAATAGTAGATAGACTTGCTGGGCACAAATACTTTTGCTTTTTAGATGGATATATCGGTTACCATCAAATTCCTATTGCTCCTGAGGATTAAGAAAAAACAACATTTACTAGTCCTTTTGGAACTTT
>NW_018220711.1:37796-38635 GCF_001263595.1 Phalaenopsis equestris
GAAATAGATTTAAAGTAAATGGACATAGATTAAAACCATATTATGAGGGTAACAGACCAAATCTTAAAGAGGTTTTAATGATCAGTCAACCTGAATCACACCTGAATAGGTTGGGCTGACTGCGTTAAACCAAGCGCTTTATGGGAGGTAACCCATATTTATCTTTACTTTATTTGCAATTATAGTAGTTGTTATTTAAACTTATCGCTAGTTTATAGTATTATTAAGCTCTACTACTCTTATTTACCCTTAAAACATCTTAAAAATTGGATCCATAAAGAAAAATTGAAACGCATTTGGACCAAAGCAAAACTGTGAAAATGGCGCCGACGGTGGCCTCGACGGCGCCGACGGCGGGTTTTTCCTGAGAGTCCAGACAAAATTAAACTAAAAAAATTAATACAGAGGTGCGCCGATGGCGAGACCGGTGAGAGGCGGTTTCTTGTGTCCGATGAGCGGTTTTTGACGGTTTTTGGGCGGGAATAGTCTTTTTAAACTCAAAAATTCAAACTCTAGTTCATATTTCCTCCCCAAGAACAAAGTAAACTCTGTTAATTTCATTCCTATGGCATCCAATTCCCTTGATAATCCCAAAATGCGAGTTTTCAATCGGTGAAAGTTCATTAGTGCGGAAGCGCAACGAATTTTTATTTTAACAACTTACTGACGAAGAAAAGATTAATCAAGGAACGAGGATTCATGAATTGCGGATTGAATAATCGCATAACGGATATTGAAGAAATGATAATGTGGCGAAGATGGGAAGTGTTGTCCTACACTATTGCCGCCGTGGTAGTTCCTGTGGTAAAAAAATTTTATGTAAATTTAAATGGAAAAAA
>NW_018220711.1:39333-40785 GCF_001263595.1 Phalaenopsis equestris
TGATGAGGAGGATGAAATTAATTGAGGAGGATTCAACTGAAGAATTTCCTTTCCGACCCTTCTATAACCTCTTCGTTCATGTGCAATCAATGGGTGATCTCAGAGGAGAAACGAGCACAAAATCTGACGAGTAGTAGATTTACTATGCTACCTTTATGTTTATGTGTGTTTAGATTTGAACTTTATATTTGCTTTGCTTTAGAATTATGCTTATAGATCTCTGTATAGTTGAGACTAAGCATAGGATGTTTTGTTTTCAGCGTTTGAGTGTTGTGGTTTGGATTGCGACGCTGAATTAATATGTTGAGGTTGAGAAAATACCAAATTTAGGTGTGTTATGTAATGTCTATTGTACCCCATGGAATTTATACATAAATGTGATCTTTTGTTTTGTGAAAGTTTGTATGTGTTAAGTACATCATTTAACTATTTAAAATTATGTTTATAAAGATTAAACGAATATCGTTTAGGCTTAGAATTGATCAAAATTACAAAAATACAGAATTTGGACATAATTAATAGAGCCCACCGACGGCGCCCTCGACCCCGCTGACGACGGGAAGTTCCCGAGACTTAGGTTCAAAACATAATAGAGTGTGCCGACGGCACCATCGACCCCGCCGTCAGCGAGATCTCAAAAATACCTCTTTAACCATGATTTTGACCGGTCAACCGCCACTATTCATCATCCCCTTCCTCCTAAAAACACCATTTTCGAATCAGGGCTTTGTAAATCTTAGATTGGGAGACGATTTCAAGGCTTTTTGACACTTGATTTGATCTTCTTTAGGTAAGAACTTCACTCCAAGTTAAAAATATTTGATCTTCACCATGTATTTCTTCCACATTGAGGAAACCTGAAAATTTGAAAATGTGAAGAAAATCTTGGAAGAAATTCATGGATCTTAATGTTGAACTCTTTGAATTACCATTGGAAGCCATGATTTACATATTAGAAGTATTTTTTGGAATTTTTTTTTGATTTGATTAGATTAAAAATGGCTCCACATCAAAAGAAAAGAGTTGAGTTCCATAATTCACGCTTCGTAATGTGATGGCTCAAACTCGATTTACTTCAATACTTAAAGGAAAAAATAATGTACACAAGATCAAGTTTTCGAGAGTGCGGGAGGAGAAATTGAACAGGTTATTGCCGAGCAAAGGTGGGAAAACTTTTGTTAAACCACCAATAAAGTCGATGCAAATGTGGTGAAGGAGTTCTATGCCAATGTGATTTATTCTGAAGACGAAATCGTACAAGTGCGTGGATTTCCTGTGGAATTTACCGCCGCCTGCATTAACACTTTCTATGAAGTCCAAGATTCTTACAGCCGCCACTATGAATCGTTTAGTACGATGGAAGGCCCCCTCAATGATGTGCTTAAATTTCTCACTGATGGGAAAGGAACGTGAAAGATAAAGCAGCGAGAACGGGTAAACTTTTCTGATTTC
>NW_018220711.1:41726-42038 GCF_001263595.1 Phalaenopsis equestris
TGGATTGTAATGTGATGTGATATTTATTTTCATTTTAGTATTTTTTTCTTTTTTTTAGCATTGTAATTGTGTTAGGAAATGTTGTATTTTTTGTTTTTGTTTTTATTCTTATTTCAAAATTTCATTTCTCAGAAATTCCTCTAATGATTTATATGTGCAGAAAACTCCTAATATTATAGACCAGGTGAAGTAAAAATTTGAGAAGGCCTGCAGAAATTTCAGAATGATAAAGATGCCTACAATATTGAGGTATGATTTATATTTATAGTATTTTCTTTCCACCTTTATTTCATATTTAAAAATTTAAGTTTG
>NW_018220711.1:42326-43569 GCF_001263595.1 Phalaenopsis equestris
TTAAGAATCTGGAAATTCATTTGAGAAGAAAAGATTGGGATTCAATGATGTGAAAACTATGAAATATTTATAAGGTAAGAAATGCTTTGAGTTTCAAATTTAGGGAAATAAAAGTGAAGTTCAAAATCATTAAAGGCTATCCAGAGATAGTAATCCTCACTTGAAAAAGAAAAAAGAAAGGATTGAAAACAATCCCTGAAATGAAAAGAAAAAAATATTTAGGATTGAAAACAATCCAAATGAAAATGAAAAAAAAGAAAGAAAAATGAAAGTGAGGAGAAGCTTGAAGATATGCCTAATCAAATATTGGCTTCACTGGACCTACCTAAAGGGAAAACTTAAATACATTCCTGAACTTATGTTTATGGAATAGATCTTCTTACTAATAAAGTTCTTATGAAATTCTTATCTTTTGGATATTCTAAGTGACTTAAGATTGCAATCTATAGTCATTCTTGAAATAAATAAAAAACTAGAACTTTTAAAACTTGATGACTAGATAATTTGATGACTACAGAGTTAATTCAATTACTGATTTTTTTTTTAAAATCTCATTATGATATTTATCTAAATCAAACTCATAGTATTTCTGAATTAAAATATTACTGCAGTGGATCATAACTTTTATATAGTACTAAAATTACTTGAGGACAAGTAATAGTTAAGTTTGGGGGATTTTGACCAAAGAAAAAAATGTTGAGATTTCCGTACCTCTTTTATACTGTTTTTAATGATATTGCACTTTAAACAAAGGTTTTTTTTATGTTTTGTTGCAGGAATGATGAATTAAGGTCAATGGAGCAAAAAGATGCGTGAATTTAGAGCAAAAAGGACCAAAATATGGAGAATTGCACTAGGGGAATTTCACTAGGACGCTGACGACGCCATCGACGCCGCAGACGGCGAGCTTTTCCCGAGGCTACCGGACAAAATCTCCACTTGGGAAAACTCATCCACATCTTTTCCAGAAGGCCGCTGACGGCAAGATCGACGGTTATGTGTACTTGTACAATGGATAAGGCTGGATTTTGGAGGGGTGCATAAGCAACTATTGGGAAAACTCATCCATATCTTTAAAGAGAAGATTTTGGCTGAAAATAGAAGAGTCCTAGAGGTTAGATAGGTTCCATTATTTTGTAGAGAGCTTGCTAGAGCGTGTAACTGTGAGGAATTCTTCGAGAAATTGTAAGAGTGGAGGGAAAGTGAGAGATTTCTTCCTCCTTGCTACTTCGAAGAGGAATTC
>NW_018220711.1:44083-49312 GCF_001263595.1 Phalaenopsis equestris
GGATTAGTTAATGTTCTTTATGCCTGGACCAAAGGGTAAAGAATAGGAATGCTTCTATTTGGCACAATATAAATTGAACTAATTCATTTTATCCATTCACTATAATTTCTTGACAAGGAGAATGATGTTTTCTTATATTTAATATCACAATTAAACCCTACTTTCTATCATTAGTTATTTGCTAGTTATCCAAATTATCTACTTATTTTAATTGCCCATTAGTGACAAATAAGCAAATTGAACGTCGTCGTTGTAGTTGAAGTATTACTTTTTATTAAGCCTTAGTCCGTAGTATTCTATTTATCCCTGTCGGATCGATATCCCTGTGGGATATCGATAACTAGGACTCCATTAGAGCCCTATATTACTTGAGCGATACGTATACTTGCGTTGACAAATTCGACTTTAACATTATTGAATATTATATCTATATATCTTTATTAAATCAAACACATATATATAAAGTCGCAGTCAATTTTTTGACACCGTTGCTGGAATTTAAATCTTCTAATAGCGCCATCAAATTCTTGTAATTGTCGATTTACAAAAAAAAGGTCGGTCAAAGGCCAAAAAAGAATAGAGTGAGGGTCATCAAGCTTTTTTATGTTCAAGCATTTTCTTTATTTTTTTTTTCATCTAAAAATAATTGTTCAAATTTATAGCTTTGCTAATTGAATCTTTAAAATGGAAATCATAAAAACTAAAATTTGAAATTCATAGAGACATGAGCCACTACTTTATCTTAAATATTCACATGAGAAAACCTCTTCTAAGATATAATTAATTATAGGGATTTACTTCTATAGAGAACTTACTTCTCATATTAAAATAAGCCCTATTGACTCAATATATGTAGAGGAAAAATCTATGTTTTATATATACTCATAAATTTTGAAATTCTTATTTAATGGTTTAATTTATTATTGAATAGAATTTCCTTTTTTTTAATAAAGTATAGTATTATTAATGTCGTATTTAATAATTTAAGAAGAAATCATTAAAATTTTTGTGGTGCATATTCTTAAACCATATATTATTCTTATAATTGTTGAGGTGTGGAGCATGGATAAAAACCTGTATTTGGGCAAGCAATAGAGATATTTCAGGAGCGACGGACCTACTCCAAGAGTGTGCACCCTAGCCCATATGGATGCACCTGTACCCATATAGACACACTCACATTGGGGTTTGCAATGCACATGTGTCGTCTATCAGGCGCCTATGAACCTGTTTATAGAGGTTGCAACATTCCCATGCCAAGGAGTGGTGCAAGTATTATAGGTGCAGTTACTCTTCCATTTCAGTTTAAATCCACCATTTAGGCAATCTATTGCATGCGGTGTTTCAACAGTGGTTCTTGCGACTCATAGTAGTGTTAGAGGAGAATTTCAATATGATTTTATCTTGTGAGATTGAGACCAGAGGTTTTAAGCAAAGCTCTATAAATTCCAATGATTACGGAGAGGAGATCTAAGTGAATATACAATATATTTCTGAATTTTACAATAAAATTTTTTTATTGGTGTGGGTTCATAGTTTTTTTTTGTTCTTGTGCTTTTTTATGCTAAATCATAATGTGCATTATTATTATTGTTGTTATGCTTCCATTTGAATATTTTGTTTTAGTTATCTTAAATCAGTGTGATCACATTATGTGGTGTAATTTTTATGTGTAACTTGATTGAATCTCTGGTAGAAGTATATGGTTTGTATACCAATAAAGTGATATCGAAGAGGAGCACTTGATTCGAGTATAATTAATGACTGATAAAGTAAGTTACAAAGTGGTTAAGTTCAATGGAATGAAATTTGCATTATGGAGGATGCAAGTGAAGGATTAAATATATCAAAAAAATTATATTTTTCACTACAATAAATCATAAAGAAACCAAAGTCTTCGGCCATAAAGGGATGGAAGGTGCTGGGTCGAATAACACTATGTTTGATATGTTTATCACTTTTCTTTTCTATTGCATTCAGTATAGTGATTGAGAAAATTATGATGCATCTAATGATGTCACTGACAAAAATATTGAAAACCTTTCACTAAATAAAGTTTTTTTAGATGAAAATGTTATTGAACTTGAAGATGGTGGAAAGCAATTCAGTGATACGACATCTAAAAAATTTTAATGTCATAATGAGTCAGTTATGTTCTATATCGATTATGTTTGATGATGAGTTTAAGGCATTATTGATATTATTTGCATTGTTGAACAGTTGGAATGATTTGATCCCGATAGTGAGTAGTATTCTATGAAACGAAGTTAAACTTCAATGACATCATATGATTTCTAATGGATGAAGAAGTTTGCAATAAGTCACTGAATGGTGAATCTTCAGGTTCTTTTTTTAATGCAAAAAATAGAGTAAAAATCTTGACTCAAATTTAGGTAGAGACGCATTCAAGTCTAAAAAAGGAAGTCTAGGTCAAGTAGATGAAATGGCAGAGGAGATAATTGAAACTAAAAGAAAAAAAAAAACATTTCAAGAAGGACTACAAAGCTTCAAGTGAAGCTTGTTGTGAATGACAAGAAAGAAATCTCTTGACAAATATCTTAGTTCAAATCTAGGGTGACTCCTAGGTGTTATCCCTAATTAGCACTAAATCTTAGATAATAGGTTTAGATGTCTCTTTTCACATAGGCTCCAACAAAGAAGTACTCAAAAATTACCCTTAAGGTGAATTATGGAAGGTTTATATAGGAGACAACAAGGTCTGCAATATTATAAGAAAGGGTGATGTAGATATCAAGCTACAAAAAAAAAACTGTCTGAAAGCATACTAAGGCTAGACATGTTCCAAGTCTGAAGAGAAATTCTATCTCTGTTAGCAGGCTAGCAAAGTCAAGGTTTATGACTACTTTAACTGGTGATTTGTGGAAGGTAACCAAATGGGCAATGGTGATGACAAGGGGCAACAATGAAGGCACTCTTTAAATGATCAATGAAATGGAAAATTTCATTGAAATTTCATTGAAGTAGTTGAAGCTAGAATTGCTGCAAGTTTATGACACCAAAGATTTTTCCACATAAGCAAGAAATGTATGAAGTCCATACTCCCTAAAAATAAACTTTAGAATTTAAAATAAGTAGATTTGTATTTTTTGGATGATTTTATAAATGATAAACATAGAAATCTGCATAATTGAAGGTTGGGTCACCCATTCAACATCACAAAATGGAATTTTCATGACTGCCCATAGAGAGGCTAATCCAAATAATAAATTTTTCCATCATATAATTTTTTTGGGTAATGTACCCTAACTTAAGAGATAGATCCATCATTCAAAAATTTATAATAACAGTTTTAAGGTTAAAAATTTTTCATGAAAGAAAAAATGTGAAGTAAGATAAATTTCACATGGCATGATCCAATTTAAATGGTTCCACTGGTTCATATCAAAATTTAAAAATAATATATTTCTCTATAATTGAGGATGAAAATAATAGAATGTAATAGCAAATTCAGTGATAGAAATTAGAGCAGACTTTAGATATTAGAGTTATTATCAACAGATATAGTAGTGGTTTAAATTATTGTTAACCCTTGAAGAGCACATACTAAAGTAGAAAAATAATAGTATTTTGTTAGTATTGAAAACTTGAATGAGAGTTAGCATTGCAATATGCATAAGTCCTATTGGTGCCGACTTTCATCGTTGTTATAAGTGATATGAGGCATTGACGCCATTAGAAGTCGACATTGGCATCGATGATATGCATTATTCTCTTAAGAGATTGTGTGCATTAGCACTATTGATGATGTTGTCGATGTTGGAGTTAATGGTAAGCATAAACCTTTTAGGCAGTACTGTGTGTTGATATTATTGCCAGTGATAGGAGATAAGGTTGGTGAGAATTGGTGTAATCGAGTGATGACGGTTGAGTGTTTGTTGTCGAGTGATTGTGTTAAAGAGATAATAGTTGGGTTATGAAAGTTTGAAGACATTAGTCAGATGATGGTTGTTGAGCAAGGTTGGGTGGGCAATGGTTTTTGGGAGACCATAGTTATGACAATTATGATCGGTAACTTTAAGTCAAATAATAATGGTAAGGATATCAAATTTGAGCGATAATAATTAGACAATAGTAGGTAGGAGAACATAGTTTGATTTTGATGGTTTAGCGACAATAATCTAATAATGATAGTGGTGTGATGACTGTTCAACGATGAAGGAATACTTAATTTGACAATTTAGAGCAATTCGTTTTGATCACATTATATTTTTTAATGTTTGAATTTATTAATGGTGTTAGAATTAACTAATTTTATGCTTGTTGGATTTGTCTTTTCGAGATGCTATATTTTATTATGAACATGTAAAATTTAGATATTATTTGATCCTCAAAATAATATCTCGAAGTAGTTGATTGCATTTCAAGTATTTAATTTGAGCTCATTTGTATTCAAATCTGATTATTTTTTGTTTTGATGGGTTAATCTCATTATGATATTTATTTCAATTACAAATTTATTCGAGTGAAATTTTACATGATTATGGATTTAATTATTGGCTTTAACTTGAGCCCGTTTGAAGAGAAATATTTGCATATGGAAAACGTACGTAGAGTTGCGTATATTTTAGGTTATTCGGAGGGTATAGTTAGCTTACACTTGAGTTATACCCCTTGTAATTCTTCAAGTAACCTAAGTGTAACCTAATTGTACCATTCGAATAACTTAAAATGTACGCAACTCTGCTTACGTTTTCCGTCTGGTTGCATGAATATCCAAAGCACCACCATACCATATAAGATATTTGTTTCGCAGCAGCCGTATAAGTGACGTCACTTTTAAAATATTAAAAATAAAATTATCAATTTCCCTTTCACGGAATAGGAAAGAGATATACTTGAAAATTTTATGATAATATAAATTAAATTTTAATTAGAATAAAATTTTAGATTATTAAATTTTAATTTAAGATAAACTTACGGGAATTATTATACCTGTTTAAAGGTAAGATAAAATTAATTAAATTTTATATTATATTTATTTTAAAAAAAATTAAAAGATATTTACATATATATCATTCAATTCTTGTATAGTTACATATATATAACACTTAAATTATGATATTTAAATCCAAAATAATCAAAATTTAAGATAACACAAAAAAAGATCACTATTATTTACTCTTTAAAATGAATTATCTTTTTTCAAACATAACTTCATTACACCCATGTCTTAGAAGTACAAATATGAAAATTTAGATTATATATATA
>NW_018220711.1:50362-55645 GCF_001263595.1 Phalaenopsis equestris
TATATATATATATATTATAATTCTTACATGACGATGACAATTGTTTTTGATAGCAAGTGGTGGCCCGCGAGACAATAAAAGCAATGATTGGGTACTTGTTATTGATGTTGATGACATCATAACTATTTTTGAAATCTAATCAAAATAATTACAAATTAATGTAGAATGATTTTAAAGTTAATGATGTAATTAAAAAATAAAAAAATTAAATAGCATTAAGTAAGCATATTTTTAAAAATAAAAATTACAAAAAAAAAACAAAGGATAAAGTATAAATGAACCTATGAAGATTTTAAGGAAAAGAATCATTTTATTTTTTATTTTTTATTTCTATATATTTTTTTATGTTTTAAAATGACTTAAGATGAATTTGATGTATTAAATGATTTTTTATCCATAAGTGACTTTTGAAGCAATTGCTAATGATAATATTAGTGTTAGCAGTAGCTAGTAATGTTGATAAAGGCACTGGTGGTGGTGGCAGCCTGTAATGTTGATAAAGGCATCTAGTGGTGATGATTATTTTTAAAAATATTTAAGAAATTAATTTTTTTTATTTTGAAAATAAGTTAAACTACCTCTTAAATTAAAAAGTGCAAATATTTAAAATGTATACAAAACAATCTTGTTTTAGGAACAAAAAAAAAAAAAAAACAACCTAAACAAGAAATATGGATTTATTTGGGATCATTTTTATGTGGTACATTTTTTCAAAATCTTTTTTTATTCTTATAAATCGATCACATTTTTATTTAGCTATAATTACTAGAAAATACTTTCTTTCAAATTTATTTATTATGCTGTCATAAATAATAAAAGTTAATGTTAGTTTTTTTTTTTCAAAAAAGAGAAATAAAATATATATAATGAAAAAAATTAAATTAAAATTTATATATAATCAGAAAACAATGCTACAAATGCTTTTATAAATAATAAATTTCCAGCCGACAATTTCTTATGACTCTGCTGAAGACAAGTTCATCTCTCCTTCAATGATTAGATGGATTTGTGTCAAAAATCAGTAGTGTGCCCATGCCCTTCATGAATCAAGTTGTCGTTCTTTCGTTAACATACTTTACTCATTTTTATCTTAAACAGGTATAGTCAACTTCTCCTGGATTCTGGAGCCGTTGTTTATACACCTAACGGAGAGGTTCTGGGATCCTTCCGTCTCCTAAGATTGAGGTGGAACCCCAATAGGTATTAGCCTAGAAGCAGATCTGTCAAAGCGAGTTTGGTGCAAAGTCCACCCTTCCCCTTCAGTGGGGATTGGGTCCTTTGCTTTTCCTTCTTCCTCCCCAGTGGCCAACATTTTGCTTTCGAAGCCTTTTTCTTATAGTGACAAACGAATTATAGCCCGATATAATTTCAAAACTTTATAACATAAATAAGACGTGTTCGAATGATGTTTGTTGCATGAGTCTTTTCTTTCTGTCCTTGTTATAAGGGAAGGAAGCATAGGATGATACTTACATTTTGAATCCCCTCTATAGAAGATGTCTGCAGCAAAGTTAATTTTCTCCTTTGCCACCGAAATGGACTTGGTCGTCAACAAGAGCAAGCTACCTGACATGATCCACCTTAAAATTACATATTTTTAGCGCATATTTTATGATCATTTTATGTATATTTTTAGTTATATTGCACTTTAAAGGAATGTATTTTTTATATTTTTAGTTTCAGGTACATGAAATGGACATTAAATGGACATTTGGATACATGAAATGGACATTTGGAGAAAATGAGAGAAAAATGAGTACAAAATGTGCAAAATGGTAAGGAGTCATAGCATCGTCCCTTGGCGCTATAGCGTCACAGACGCGGGTAACGGGCGCTATAGCACCCAGACTAGCACTATAGCACCAATAACTACCCTTCTAGAAGATTCATTCAATTTGGCTGAATTTTGAAGGGGTGTTTGAAGTAACCCTTAGTTATTTTCAGAGATCTATTAATATGAACAAAATTTGGATGGAAGAGAGGACTTTTGGATAGCATTTAAACTCCCACTTTAGTGTTTAAGAGTATGTTTTAGTGTGTTATGTGTTGTAATAGTAAGAGTTTGGAGATTTCTTCAAGGAGATTCCAAAATTTTTGTTGGGGAGAGGACATAAGGTACCTTGTATTTGTGTTCAAGTTTTTTGTTTCTAAGACTTGGATTTCAATACAAATTTGGTGTTTTTGTTATATTCTCCATGAATTCTGAGTAGTTCCCTTTTGTTTATCCTTGCTCTTGGGAATTAATCTTGTGGGATGAGAATGATTTAAAGATTTCTTTTTTAGTTTTAAAATTTGTGGTGACATTTTTACTGATTCTTCATTGACTTTACAAATTAGTCACTTGTGAGGTTAAAATCCGTTGAGAAACATAAAGAGAAACACCGTTGAGAAACATAAAGACCCGAGAGGGCTATGATTTCACCCAACTAGTGAGTGTCACACTTCATTCTAGGTAGAGCCGTTGCGATCACCTTAGGAGGACTACAAATTATAAGGAGATAAGTTTGGATGGGCGTATAATTGATTTTTCTAGGGTGACAGACTAGACTCTTTTTCAAATTTGGTTTAGAGTTTGGATTGTAAGGGTCCTTGGTAGGTCCTATAGAGAGGACACAGTGGATAATCTGGAGGTGAGAGGTCAGAATCTATTCATCACTACTACATAAGCTGGTGAAAAACTCTAAATTAGCCAATATTTTTTGCTAGCAGTAGGAGGGGGTGAAGAATAAGAATTCTCCTATTTGTCACATTACATCATCTTATTTTTAATCATTCAAATCCTACATAGATTAATATCTCATCGCATGGGGAAAGATTTTTACATATTATTCAGACTCATTAGAACTACTTTTATTAAACTGTTAATTACAGTTGTTTTTATCTGCTTAAATTTAGTCTTAACCATTGCTATCATTTTGTTTTCATTTAAATCTGTAATTTAGATAAAGTTTGCATTTGAGTTTAGCAAGCCAATTTAAATAGTTTAACTACCCTCGTGGGATCGATACTGTGGTATTTAAGAAAAAATCTTATATTACTTGAAACGATAGGTTTACTTGCGTAGTACCTCTAGTGTGAAGTTTTTTTAATTATTTTTCATATCATTATATTTATTCACACAAGTCGCTGAATATAATTTGGGTCAAGTTTTTGCCAATATTTTGGAGATTAAAAATACAAGCAATTGCGGGTCAGGTCAAGTTTTTGGCGCCGTTCTCGGGGATATGTAACATAAACTTTTTAAAATTTGGAAAGTAAACTTTTTGATTTGCAATTTTGTTTGAATTGTAGATTTTATTTTATTGAAAATTTATAAACCCGAAAATTAAAAAAAAAATTAGAAAAACTAAAAATTAAAAGAAAAATTAAAAATTATTTTAAAAAACCGAAAAAGCTATATATTAAAGTTTATTTTATTGTGTTACTTTAATTTTTGAATTTTATTATTTGTATGTGTAGTTCAAGATTTAAAGGATTAGTGCCCTATGATTCTGAATTAGAATGTGTTATAAGAAAAAAATTGAAAACAAGAAAGACTTCATAATTTTCAAGATATGACGAACACTTCCCAAAATAATATTGAAACTCAAATTGGTGAAAATGAACATCATAATTTACAAAAACCTTTAAGAGATTATGCAAACGCTATGACCGCCGAAATACACTTAAGTATTCAAACTTCTGTTGTAGCGGCTAACTCATTTGAACCTAAATCTGTAATCATACAAATGATACAGAACAATCAGTTTGGGAGAACACCAAATG
This sequence comes from Phalaenopsis equestris, assembly GCF_001263595.1. NCBI lineage: Eukaryota > Viridiplantae > Streptophyta > Magnoliopsida > Asparagales > Orchidaceae > Phalaenopsis > Phalaenopsis equestris. The sequence continues at coordinate 54,128 of NW_018220711.1, forward strand.
AAGATACAAATTTACATCTTGCAAGTTTTTTAGAGTTGTATGCTACATTTAAATATGATGGTGTATCAAATGATACCGTCAGACTTATACTTTTTTTTTTCATTAAGGGATAAAGCTAAGATATATTTAAATTCATTAACACCTGAATCTATTAAATCTTGGGGAGATTTAGCACAAAAATTCATGGTTAAGTATTTTCCACCTTTAAAAACTTCTTAACTCAGAAATGATAATACTTTTTCTACTCAGTATGAAGGGGAGTCAATTTATGAAGATTGGGAAAGATTTAGGGAACTCCTGAGAAAGTGTCCACGTCATGCTTTACCAGACTGATTAATTGTTCAAAATTTTTATAATGGGATCCCTCAGATCTATCATAGATGCTACTGTTGGATGTTCAATAATATCTAAATCATTTGATGAAGCTTATGCTTTAATTGAAGAAACGACTGCAAATAATTTTCAATGACCTTCTGAAAAGGTAAATCCTAAGAAAGTAACCAGTATTCATGATAATTATGCTATTTCGATGGTTGCTTCACATGTTGCTCCATTATCTAGGAAAATAGACCAAATTGGAGTGAATTTTTCTAAAACACCTCAATTGATTGAAAAAAATTCATTATCATAAATGCTTGATTCTCAAAATTTATTAGAAACTATCAATGCTATTAATAGACCCAATAATCCATATTTCATCTATTAAAACTCAGGATGGAAAGACCATCCAAACTTTAATTGGAATAACAATTCTAGTGGTGGAAGTCAACAGTGGGGCAACAATCAAGTAAACTCATTAGGAAACTGGAACAATCAGGGTAATTCCAACTTTAGACTGACCGACTTTTTATAAATCGACAATTACAAGAATTTGATGGCGCTACTAGAAGATTTAAATTCCCAGCAACAGCGCCAAAAACTTGACTGCGACTTTATATATGTGCTTGATTTGATAAAGATGTATAAATATAATATTCAATAAGGTTAAAGTCGAATTTGTCAACGCAAGTATATGTATCGCTCAAGTAATATAGGGCTCTAATGGAGTCCTAGATATCGATCCCACAGGGAGTAGTTTAAAGTTATGGACTAAGACCTTAGAAAAGTATTATTTTAATCATAACAACGACGTTCGATTTGCTTATCTGTCACTAATAGGCAATTGAAATAAATAGATAATTTTAATAACTAATAAATAATTAATGATATAAAGTAGGGTCTAATTGTGATATTCAATATATAAGAAAGCATCCTTCTCCTTCTCAAGAAATTATAGTGAATAGATAAAATGAATTAGTTCAATTTATATTGTGCCAAATAAGAACATACATATTCTTTACCCTTTGGTCCAAGCATAAAGAACATTGACTAATCCTATGCTTGCTTATTGATTCTGCGGCTAGGCTGGGAGGATACCGACTCTCACTTCGGAGCTCCCACGTTCCCCTCACCTGAGAGCTAACATCTACACATCAGCACCCAAACGATAGGACCAAATTGGGGATTTTAGTCTGTCAC
>NW_018220711.1:58880-59934 GCF_001263595.1 Phalaenopsis equestris
CACACCATTTGCATCCGCTTTATTGGTGGTGTAACAAAAGTTTTCCCACCTTCTCTCAGCAACAACTCATTCAATTTCTCCTCCCGGACTTTCAAAAACTCGATCTTGTATGCACTTCTTTCTTTTAAATACTAAAGTAAATTTTGTTTGAGCCATCGCATTGACAAAGGGAGACTCGTCGAACTCAACTTTTCTCTTTTGTCGTGGAGCCATTTTAATCTAATCAAATTATAGAAAAATTACAAAAATTACTTCAAATATGTAAACCATGGTTTCCAATAGTAATTCTAAGAGTTCAACAATAGGATCCACGATTCTTCTCAAATTTCGAATTTCTTCTCAAATTTTCTTCACACTCCCAAATTTTTTGGATCTCCTCAATGTGAAAGAAATTTATGGGGGAAATCAAATATTTTTAGTTTTTAGTGAAGCTCTTACCTAGAGATGATCAAATCCGTTGTCAAACAGCCTTGAAACTGCCTCCTAATCTAAGATCTCTCAAGCCCTAGGTCAAAAATGTCATTTTTAGTAGGAAGGGGATGACGATAGTGGCAGTTGACTAGTCAAAATCACAATTAAAGGTGTTTTTCATGAGCTCGCCGTCGGCGGGGTCGATGGCGCCGTCGGCGCTCTCAATTGGAAATTAAATCCTAAGTCTTGGGAATATCACGTCGTCGGCGGCGTCGAGGGCGCCGTCAGCAGGCTCTATTGATTTTGTCCAAATTTCAGATTTTTGCTATTTCGATCAATTCTAAGCCTAAACAATATTCGTTTAATCATTATAGACATAATTTTAAATAACTAAATGATGTACTTACCACATATAAACTTTCACAACATAAAACATCACATTTATATATAAATTCAAAGGGGTACAATATACGTTACATAACACACCTAAGTTTCGTATTTTCTCAACCTCAATACATTAATTCAGCATCGCAATCCAAACCACAACACTCCAAACGCTAAAAACAAAACATCCTATGCTTGGTCTCAACTATACAAAGATCTATAATCATAATTCTAAAGCAAAGTAAATACAAAGTTCAAA
>NW_018220712.1:0-2440 GCF_001263595.1 Phalaenopsis equestris
AGACCTCAACCAAAAGTGAGGTCAACAAATAGTCACGTGGATCCTGGCTGGAGAGCTTTCTCTCCAAAAATCTGACCTCCCACATGCTCTGTCATCTCCGCAGTGACTGCCTCGTGCTGCTGGCCTTCACCTTCACCGATGTCCCCAACCAACTCCAAGACAGCAGGAACCTTCCTCTGCAAATAAGAAAAGAGATCCGAACTCCTTCCATCGGTATAAGATCACCAGTCATCAATATCACAAAACACATAACATAGTCACAAAGTACAATCACATACAAACTAACAAAAAGATCACCAGTCATCATCTTCTTCTTCATCAACATCTAACTTTTGCTGCTGATATGGAGTATAAACATGGTGAATAGGGAACTGAACTGAATGATCACACCTCAGGTATCTCACTAAAGTATAATCATGAGCAAAATCATATTCAAACTTCTACCGAATCAAATCATCTGTATGAGCATTTTTGAAATTCATGTTCTGTAATCTATGACTCATCCCCCTACTGAATCATCATCTAGTCCAATAGTTCCCTGTTACTGGGGTCACTAGAAGTAGGCTCACTAAAATTAGTGGTCCTAGAAGTAGAAGGAATATCTCTGCCCTTACTTCCAGATCTCCAATCAATATGTGACTCATAAGTCTTAATGTTTGCGGGCCCTCAATAGGTCTTTGAGGCTCAATCCTCTCCTCATCTGGTCTGAAATCATCTCCTGCCTGCTCTGCTCACAAAGTGTGTAAATAGGAGTAAGGTGTGCCAATCCAATAGGGGTCTCTCCTAGAGCAATAGACCGAGTGTTCATATAAATAATAGAGCCTACATTTATGTCCGTCACTTATTGAATACAGAAGTTCAAGATGGCTCTATCCTTGATCGCCTCACTATAATGGTTTGTGGGAATCATTCTCCCAGAAATGAAAAAATGTCATGCTTTAGATACTACATTTAGCATAGAAAGGGGAAAGTTGACTTTAGCTCCATTCTTTACTTTCTAAGCCCCTTTCTCACTAGACAGAAAAAAATTACCTCATCTAAGGCCTCATTTGTAGAAGAAAATGAATGATACTGACATCTATAAACATCCTCTAGCTGATAAAACCCCTTTATTTTTCTTGGAGTAAACTCCACCCTTTTTCCACGAACATAAACAAAATCATCAGAATCCTCCGGAAAGTTGACATAAAATTCCATAATTATCCCAACTATCGCATCAGTAGTAAAATAGCAGAAGTTTTCCCACTGCCGAGCGATAATTAATCATTCAACTTCTCCTCCTAGATTTTTGAAACCACGATCCAGAATCACTTTTTTATTTTCACGAAGACTATGAAATCGAGCACTATCTTTATAGCTAACAAATTTTTGCTCGTCATAATCTTTTTTTTTTTTTGCTCGCTCTAGGTGGCATATGAAATCTAAGAAAAATTTGATAAAAATATGAATAAATTCCAAATTCAAAAATCAAAATGTAAAGCACTTTAAACTTAAATCCACTAAGTAAGAGTTCTTCACCAAATCATTTTCTCAAAATCTCTAAAAAAAAATCCAAAACTTTAGGATCAAGGCAATGTGAGAAAAATCCTTGGTGAAAATAAAAAAAATTAATTTAAAGTGTAGCTCTTACCTAGAGAAGAGGAAATTCAAAGTTTCTTTGCCTCAAATTCGCCCAAAATCAAGTCCTAGGTGTGAAAACCGAAGGTTGAAGGTAACTCAGGGGTGAAAATGGAGGTCTGCGATGAAAATCGTGAACTTAAGGGGTTAAGGGCTTCTCTCGAGTCGAAGGCACCAGTCGACGCTGAAGGCTCGAAATTCAATTTTTTATTTTTTCAAATTTTCAATTTCCTTTCAATTACTCCAAAGTTTTTTTAGTATTTTTAATCACAAATTTTTATCTAACAATAATTCACAAATAAACATTTCACAAACAATCATTTTCACAAACAACAACAAACTAACTTTTATATATGAAAATACACTTTTTACAAACACATTTTTCAAATTAAACATTCACACCTATTAAGCAATCTAAGTATAAATCAGCGTCGAAATCAAGCCACAACACTAAACGCTAACACAAAACTATACAAATAATAAAAGTTCAGAATTCTAAATCAAAATAAACCAAACCAAATCCAATCCACACAATTACATTAAATACATAAGTATTCTTAAACAAATATAGAATCCCAAGTCTTTAATTATTTTACCTCTTCTTCAGTGTTTTCTCCTCCTCTAATATCTCCCATAGATTGGTAATGAACATATAAGTTGTAGAAGGATCAGTACGGGAATTGATCTATCAAATTTTCTTCGATCCACCCATTTTCTATAAACATCCGAACTAATCCTGCTTCAAAAGTTCCAGTATGATCAAAATTTTCTTTCATTCTCCAATCTAGGTGATCAAAAAGGTACTTAAGATCTCTCACTGCAT
>NW_018220712.1:2535-3812 GCF_001263595.1 Phalaenopsis equestris
ATATAGCATTTAATGCTTCATTTCCATTTCTAACATAATTATCATCAATAGGGATCATGGGCTCCCAAGGTAGTAAAACTTTTTTCCAACTTTCATATGGCACTTGAGATTGACTGCAAATCATAAAAATTGTAGAAGGATGCCCAAGTCCATAAATTGGCCCATTCATAATGATACTCATAACAAATTCACATATGATTGATCCTATATCAATGGGTTTTTCCATTTGAATGCAGTAATTTAAAATAGCACTTTCTTTGGTGACTGTACTAATCTTTATAGTAGAGAGTAATTTTGCAGAAATAAATAAATGCCACTGCTTCAAAATTGGATTAAGTGATGAAGCAGGGAAACTAATACATCCCTCATCTCGTACTTCCCACATATCAATTTCATCTGTCAAAAAATTATAAACATCTTGCATCAAATCTCGTGTAGGAACAAAATTGGTATAATGGAACATTTCCTATCATATACAATTCATTAAACCTCGCAGGAGTAAATGATACAACCTTACCTCGTACAAAAACAACTCCTTGGGTAATTCCATGTAAATTTGCATAAAATTCTTTACTACAGGTACAACAACTGCAGCGGTAGTGTAACACAGAACTTCTCATCACCTTTGTAGAATGATCTTATGAGCTGGAGCACTTGGATTGATCAATCCATCATTAACAAAACCTTTCTCTTTTAACAATCTCTTCTTCGTAATAACTTTGTCGTATAATCTCTGCACGTCAAAAATGACCTTCGCATCGAAACTAATATACTTTCTTCTATTGAAAACTCCATACCTTGAAGTATTTCTGGAATTGGAAGCCATGGAATCCGAAAATAGGAAGTTTCTAGTCATCCAAGGCAGTTTTTAGGACTTTTAAAACACCTCCCGACTGTTATTACGCTGTTATTACGGAGCAAAGTCCTGCCAAAGTCTGCCAAAAGTCGTATGAACCGTCAAACCGCTCTCGGCATCGTCGGTGCTACCAGTGCTGAAGTCCGTTTTCTTGGGCGTCGTTGGCACCAGTGGCCAAAATTTGCGACTTTCATTTTCGTTCAATTTAATTTCAAATTTTCTTCCAATAACAATTTTTGAATTAATTTATAATAAATGCAATTGTGTAGGATTATTATCACTTATCAAACAAAGTAGTAATACATAAACATATATGTATGGGTTGTCTCCCACAAAGCGCTTGGTTTAACGTCGTCAGCCCGACATACCATTTGTTAAGTTGGGTTGACTTAACATTAAAACTTCTTTAAATTGAGGTATG
>NW_018220712.1:4034-7722 GCF_001263595.1 Phalaenopsis equestris
TTTTCATTTTCTCTTTATAGATTTTTGCATTATCATATGTTTCATTTCTTATTTCCTCAAGTTCATTGAGTTGCAATAATCTTTTCTCACCAGCATCTTTTAGATTAAAATTAAATTCTTTAATAGCCCAAAATGTTTTATGCTCCAATTTTTTTGGTAAGTGGCATGTTTTTCCAAACATCAATTTGTATGGGGACATTCTTATAGTAGTCTTATAAGCAATTCGGTATGTCAATAATGTAGTATCTAGTCTAGCAGACCAATCCAATTTATAAGGATTTATAGCTTTTTCTAAAATGCGTTTAATTTCACGATTTGATATCTCTATTAGACCGCTAGTCTGAGGATGATAAGCAGTAAGAAATCTATGCATAATATCATATGTCTTAATCAATTTTTCTATAATCTATACAAATTCATCAACCAGTAACTTGTCTTATTGGAATTAATTCATTTTCTCATTTACTTCAATGGTCACTCCTCCTTTCTTTGGAACACTGTGAATTGGGCTTAACCAAGCAATGTCTGAAATGGGATATATAATTCCAGCATCTAACTATTTTAAAATTTCTTTTTTAATAACTTCTTTCATTATGAATTCTTTTATTATTAGGTTCAATCTCCTCTGAGGATCAGCTTTAGGTTTGTATTGCTCATCTAATAAAATTATGTGCATACAAATTGAATGACTAATTCATTTAATATCTGCTAAAGTCCATCCAAAAGCCTTTTTATATCTTTTTAACATTTCTATTTTTTTTGTTATTGAATTTTAGTTAACTCAGAAGATACAATAACAGGCAATATAGATGAATCCCCTAAAAATATATATTTTAAATGAGCAGGTAATACTTTCAGTTCAAGTTCAGGTGGTTTAATACTTGAAGGAATAAGATTTTTATTATCATTTTCCAACAAATCTAAGGTTTCAAATTTGTCATGAATATAATCTAAATTTTCTTCTTTTATTTCATCTTCATTTTTACAAAATTCTTCTTACTTTAATTTCTCTTTAAACTCTTTTCTAAATTGCTCACTACATAGATAATCAGTAACTTCCATCCTAAAACATTCATCTTTTTCTATTGTAGGATATTTCATAGCTTTTGCAATATTAAATTTTACTTCTTGATCATTAACTCTCATTATTAGTTCTCCTTTTTGCACATCTATCACAGCTCTCCCTGTTGCAAGAAATGGTCTCCACAAAATAATAGAAATTTATTTATCTTCCTCCATATCTAATATTATAAAGTCTACAGGGAAAATAAATTTATCCACTTTTACTAATACATCTTCTATAACCCCTTTAGGATAAGTGATTGAACGATTAGCTAACTGAAGAGTTACAGTAGTAGGAGAAATCTCTCCTAAATCTAAACGTTTAAAAATTAATAGAGACATAAAATTGATACTCGCTCTTAAATCACATAAGGCTTTTCCATAAAATTTTCACCAATTGCACAAGGTATAGTAAAACTACCAGGATCTCTTAACTTTTTTAGGAAGCTTTTTGGGGATAATAGTGCTACACACTTCACTAAGTGCAACAGTCTCATGATTTGCAAACTTCCTTTCCTTGTTTAATATTTCTTTCATAAATTTCACAAAACTTGACATTTGTTCCAATCCTCAATGAAAGGAATGTTTATCGTTAACTTTTTAAGTACCTTTTTAAGGATTTCTAAAAATTTTGTAAATTGTTTGTCTTTATTCTTCTATTTTAGTCTTTTAAGAAACGGAGATGATGGTTTTTCTAAGGGAACTTGTGTTTGTTCATTTTCATTATGTTCATTTTCCATCTCTTCCTTCTCCTCATCAACTTTTGTTTCTCTTTAGATTCTTGTTTCAACTTCTTTTCCACTTTGTAATTGAATTACTTTAATTTGTTTTTTATTTTGATCTTTGGGATTAACTTCCACCATCCTCGAAAGATTTCTTGAAGTTCTGTTACTAAGTGCAGTAGCAATATGTTCTAATTGATTTTCAATATTTATAATAGCAACCTCTTGATTTTGTATTTGATTTCCCATATTTAACATTACATTTTCCATCGTTAATTTCTTTTCCTTAACTTGTGGGTTAGGGTTAGAGTTAAATCCAGGAGGATAATAAGGTTGATAATTAAGATTTCCTTTGTTATTTAAATTTCCTGAGGGGTTCATTGAATTGTTGTAATTATTTCAACTAAAATTAGGGTGATTTTTTCATCCAGGATTGTAATAGTTATAATAAGGATTATTATTTCGATTATTAATAGCATTCAAAATTTTATAAGATGATTGAGTATCAATTAACTGTCCTAAGAATTTTCCTCTAATATAGGTGGTATTTGAGAATAGTTCACTTTTAATTTGATCAATCTTTTTTGATATAGTAGCAATTTGAGATGCTAAAATAGACATTGCATCAGATTCATGAATACTAACTACTCTCTCAGGATTTACCCGTTCAGAGGGCTATTGAAAATTATTAGTAGTCAGTTCTTCTATTAAAGAGTATACTTCATCAAAATGTTTTGACATTAAAGATCCACCAGCAGCAGCATCTATAATAAATCTAAGTGATCCTACTAATTCATGGTAAAAAGTTTGAATTATTAACCAATCTGGTAAATCATGGTGTGGACATTTTCTAAGGAGATCCTTAAATCTTTCTCAGGCTTCATATATCGATTCTCCTTCAAACTAACAAAAAGTTGTAATATCATTTTTAGCCAAGAATTTTTATGATAGTTCTCCCCAAGTTTTGATAGATTGAGGTGCTAATGAGTTTAACCAAGCTTTGGCTTTATCCCTTAATGAAAAAGGAAAAATTCTAAGCCTAACATCATCATCAGACACTCCATCATATTTAAAAGTAGCACAAATCTCAAGAAAATTAGCAAGATATAAGTTAGGATCTTCAATATGTACTCCTCCAAACTGATTATTTTATATCATTTAGATAATAACAGGTTTAAGCTAAAATGAATTAGCAGCAACATCAGGATTAACAGCAACAACATAACTAGTAAACTATATTTATGTGATGAAGCTTTCATATGTATCGTGCCAAATAAGAGTAATTTTAATTCTCTGCCATGATTCAGTGTTATAGAAAATGATTGACTAATCTTAGATTTAATCCCTAAATCCGTGGCTAGGCTAGGAGGATACTGACTCCCACTTCCCTTCCCCTTAAGGTTAACTCTCGCTTTAGTTTTTAAACGCTAAGATCGAATTGGGGATTTTAGTCTATCACTTTAGAAATCTTTAATTCTACACCCAACAAAGTATATTTCCCTATTTATTTGCACTTAATTCCATAAACGAAATACTCCTTCATAGACTTAAATATGATTCTCACTCTATTGTAGAACTCATACTCCAATTCCCGGATCATATGTTTCACAACATATTTTAACAATTTAATTGGCCAGATCGAAATGTAAATTAAGAACAGAGTTGACAAACCATCACAATTTATTTTAAATTTTAACATTGGCACATCCTCATATCCACATTATCTCTTTGTTTCACCATATCTCATAGTAGAGAGAAAGATAAAAGAATCTGCTCGTACATCATGAGAAAGATACAACAAAACACAAATTTTATACATAAAAGAAAGTTCATACAACAATAATAAATAAATAACACTTATCTGAAACTCTTTCTCAAAGCAAATCCTTTGTAGCCTCTCTTAG
>NW_018220712.1:7902-10510 GCF_001263595.1 Phalaenopsis equestris
GAACTTCTTCATTTTTGCTCTAAATTTCATCATTTTTGCTTCTTTTTTGCTCCAAGTCTTCAAAATCAACAACCTGCAATTAAACATAGAAAATACATTCAATTAAAGTGCAATATCACCAACTGATACTAGCGTCGTCGGCTTCAGAGGCCCGTATTTAAATCCCATGTTTATGTCAAATGCATCGTCGACGCCCAGTATGGCGCCCTCGGCACGGAATAAATTTTGAACTTCTTCATTTTTGCTTCTTTTTTGCTCCAAATCCTCAAAATCAACAACCTGCAATAAAACATAGAAAATACATTCAATTAAAGTGCAATATCACCAAAAATGAGTATAAAATATGGGTCTAAAAATACATATATTTTTGGTGTATCATTTACCCATCAATCTAATTATCCTAAAAGCATTTTTTATCTCTAAAACCTAATCCACCATAAAAATCCTCTCTTTCTAAGTCTTCTAAAGCATCCCTTAACCGACCCAAGCACTCTTGAGATCCGTTTCTTGGAGAGAGCTCAATTCAATATAAGTGTTTCTAATATTTATTTGATGTTAATTAGCAAATATTAGAGGAATAACATGACAGGAGTAAACATTCTAAATATGAGTTAATTAATTAGCAATATCATGGGAAAGATCTCGTACTCAAATACATCATATTACTATGCAACGCGAGTGAATTAGCAAATACTTATTTAGATGTTAATTTTTCTTACATCATTTTGAATAATATGTTTTATTGATGAACAATCTATATGTAGTAAAGTATTTTGATTAAGCAGCTCATCTCAAAATATGGTAATGCATTTCACAATAGAAAGCATTTCTTTTTAATAAAAGAATATTTATGTTGCTTTAGATTCAAATTCTTATATAAATCTAACTAATTCCTCTTTATTACTATTTAATTATTCAAGGATGCCTCTCTATTCTAAATTAAAGGCATCAACTTAATGTTGAACTATTTTGAAACTATCTAGATTTGTTAAATTTAAGCGAGGAGGATTTTTAACTCTTTGTTTTAATTTTATAAGAGATTGTGTATGGACTTATATCAAATAGTGGAGCAACATCAAAAGCTAAATTTTCATAAAATCAAAAAAATAATAATTACACTTCATAAAATATTTGTAGTTTTTTTTTTTGTTTATAGTATTATTGAATACTTTTCTTCAAATTCAATGCTTCTACTAATAAGGATTATATAAGTGTTTGAAATATTATGACCTAATAATTTAATTGAACCATTTTTATGAATCAAAATTTTGAAAGTATTTAGATGTTTACAAAAATCATCAATACTTTGAAAAAAATACTAAAACATCATTGATTTATACTAAAATATATTGAAAATGTGGATTGCAAATATCACTTGTCAAAATATTCCAACATTATATTCCAACTCCAAATCTAGGGCATGTGGAAGTATGTGAATAAATTAGCTAAACATTGCTTGGATATATTTTTTCATTTGGAATTGATTTTATTTTTGGGTTTAACTCAACCCATTTTTTTCATATTTGACTTCTATTCTATTAGAAAAGATATTCAATTCTTCACCAAAATAATTTCACCATCAATAGAACTAACCAAGAATATCCCTTGTCAAAATATCTTTATTTACAATAAAAATCTAAGAGTGTTTTCTCTTGATATTTACTAAGAAGGATGCTTTCATCATAGAATCACATAGTTCCAATAAATTATAGTTATATGTTACCGTAAGTTAGATTATAAAATTATCGTCCTGACTTGATAGGGATTTAGTCCCCAATCTCTGTGACATTTGATGTTGTATATAACACATTTGCTATACAAAATTTTTTGTTCTACATTATTACAATTATTACTAATTTTAGCACATTTTAACTGAATAAGAATTTGTTCATAAACCTTTTGAGTTATGTGAGATTCATTATAAAAAATTAACTCTATTTCAACAAATTCAGAATTCTAATTCCAAGTGCATGTCTTCTTTCTATAGTTGGCTAACCCGCTTCCTAGGCTTTTCCTTGTCACATTATTATTGCTGTAAGTCCCAACTTTTCCAATCAATTCCTTTCAAACCCATCTGAGATCTTGAAACACCAATCTTTAAAACACTTACCTTATAATCATGTTTGATATATGTTAATACTTTAATCGAGATTATTCTCAGGAGCCACAACTCTTGGAACGGAATTAACCATGAGAGCTTACCATCATAGGGATCCCACACACCAGAATAAAATAAACTCTATCTTACTTACTCCTCTAAGATAGGGGGAATTTTTTTTGTTATGTAGACCCATAAATCTTAAAGAATTTTCTCATCCAAATGGTCAGATCCATTTTAAGATAATATTTTTATTATTTAAGATAGTATATTATTATTCAAATGACGCAACCAATCATTTATATAGAAATTTTTCAAAATATAATGGAACAAGAGAAAAGAAACCCCAACCAACATCTCTCTCTCTCTCTCTCTCTCTCTCTCTCTCTCTCTCTCTCTCTCTCTCTCTCTCTCTCTCTCTCTCTCTCTCTCTCTCTCTCTCTCTCTCTCTCTCTCTCTCTCTCTCTCTCTCTCTCTCTCTCTCTCTCTCTCTCTCTCTCTCTCTCTCTC